>NC_137898.1:61168844-61381324 GCF_963455335.1 Martes martes
GGCTCTTTTCTTATGTGATTTACCATTTGTACATCTTCTCTGGTGAGGTGTCTGCTCAGGTCCTCTGCCTATTTTTAAATTAGATTGTTCATTTTCTTGTTGGAAATTTTGAGAGTTCTTACTCTATTTCGGGTAATAGTCCTTTATCACATATGTCTTTTGCAAATATTTTCTCCTAGTCTGTGGCTTGTCTTCTCATTCTCTTGAATGCAGAACAGAAGTGTTTGATTTAATTCAATTTGATTTTTCAAAAGATTTTACTTATTTATTTGAGAGAGCATGTGCACACAAGCAGCGTGGAGAGACAGGAGGAGAGGGAGAAGCAGGCTTCGCACTGAGCAGGGAGCATGACCTGGGGCTCCATCGCAGGACCCTGGGATCATAACCTGAGCCGAATGCAGATGCTTATCCAACGGAACCACCCATGCACTGTGGAAGTGCTTAATTTTAAATGAAATCCAGCTTACCAATTTTTTCTTTAATGGATTGTGCCTTTGTTGTTGCATCTAAAAAGTTACTGGCATACCTAGGGTCATGTAGATTTTCTCCTGTTTTACATATAGGTCTATGATCATTAAGTTTTGTGAAAGGCTAACACCTAGAGCCTTTTCTTTAAATCATGTGGATGTCTAGTTGTTCCAGCACCATTCGCCGAAAAGACTATCTTTTCTTCCTGTGTTGCCTTTGCTCCCTTGTCAAAGATCAGTTGCACATATTCATGTAGGTGCATTCTTGAGTACTGTCCTGTCCTATGGATCCAGTTGCCTCTTCCTTCACTGTACCACACTGTCCTGATTACTGCAGCTTTATAGTAAGTCTTGAAGTCAGGTAGCATCAGTCCTTCAACTTAGTTCTCTTTCAATATTGCGTTGGCTATTGTGGGTCTTTTGACTCTCCGTATAAACTTTAGAATAAGTTTATCGATATCCACAAAATAACTTCCTAGGACTTTCATCGGAATTGCATTGAAGTTTGGGGGTGATTTCTTATATGGCAAGAGACAGCTAACTCACTCAGGGGAATAAGTAAATCTTAGGAAAAAGTATCTTACTAAAACTGATTTAAGAAGGACTAGAAAGGGGTGCCTGGGTGGCTCAGTTGGTTAAGCGGCTGCCTTCGGCTCAGGTCATGATTCCGGGGTCCTGGAATCGAGCCCCGCATCGGGCTCCCTGCTTGGCGGAGAGCCTGCTTCTCTCTCTCCCTCTGCCTGCCGCTCTGCTTACTTGTGCTCTCTCTCTAGCTCTCTGTCAAATAAATAAATAAAATATTAAAAAAAAAAAGGACTAGAAAACCTGAATAATTCAATACATTGAATCAGTAGTTAAAAAATCTACCTGCAAAGGAAAACCAAACAAGATAAAACAAAATATGTGATCTATTTGATTTTACAGGTGAGTCTCACAAAACTTACATAGAACAGACAATCTGTATGTTATGGTAAATTATTCCATTAAACAGAAAAAAAGGGGGGAAACTTCCCATTCCAGTTTAGAAAGCCAATATAATAGATGTACCGAGACAAACTAGACAAGAGTAATACGAAGAGGAAGAAATTATAAGCCGATCATATATACAAAGATGTTAAATGAAATGCTAGCAAACAATTCAGAATTGTACATAACAATCATGATTTATCAACAATAAGTTATGTTCATACAAGAATGAACACTGATTTAATAACAGAAAATCTGTAGATATAATATTACATGCTAACAGATTCAATAGAAATATCACACAACCATCTCACATAGATGTATTTTGAGAAACATGATAAAAGTTCACACACTTTAATTAATTTTAAAAGCTCTTCACAAGGTAGAACTTCCTAGTATGTCACAGGATATATACCAAAAACCTACTAGAAATAATATATTTTAGGGTTAAATGCTGGAAGCCTTCGCTTTATCTTCAGGAACACAAGCAGGGGAGAGTTGATCCCGTCATAAAGGTTGGGTAGGAAGGTCTAATGCATTTGGATTTCCGGCTATGAAGGTAAATGAGATTTAGAGTCAAATACCTTAGTGCTCTTACTATGACTGGAATGACCACAGAAACAGGGATTATACCAAAATCATGAAATCTTTGTATCCTGGAATCAAAATAAAAGAATGAGAATCTTGGAATCATATTTGGAGTCCTAGAATCTCAGAGTAATTGAATGATACAGTTCTAGAATCCTAGAATAAATGAACATTAAAATTCCTTGAGTCTGGGAATCATTTAATATGTTTCTGAACCTTTTTTCCCCCACTTACTGTTGCAGGCTAAAAAATTCTTCCTTATATTAAGCCAAAATAGAAATTCTTGCAATTTCCATCTTGCCTCAAGACCTCATATGACAGAATTTTAAAGTCATATTAAAAAAAAAAAAACAACTGTCATATTCCCTGATCTTCTATTTTCAGGATAAATATTCCCAATTTCTTCATTTAGTATAATACCTAAATATTATACTAAAGCCAGATACTTTGAGATTCTATAGATCTCCTGTTACTCATCAAATTTTCATCCATGACTTTTAACAACCATTGATGGCTGTTGCCTGAGACAATTATTACTACAATGTTTGCCAAGTAAGTGATTTTCCAACTCTATTATTCCTTCTACATTTAGCCATTGGCATCTTGGTTTATACCAGCATGGATTCATGCATTCTTAGTTTTTCCAAAGGCGTTAATCTATTACTATCCCCTTTTATTTTGCTGCTCAAGCTGTTCCATCGTTTTCTCAGTGGGAGCCCTGGGTGATCGCTCTGCAGCTCCCTTATATAAAATGACACAGGCACGTGTAAGTTCCAGAGGGAACACACACCCTGCCTTCCTTCCTCCAATGTTACCGCCATGTGGAAGACCGTGAGCATGCATGTTTCCACACATTTATTAATACACATGTATATACATGTGTATTTAGCATTAAATAAGTAAAATTCATGTGTATTAAACATTTATGATTTGACATTTTTTTCTGAAGGGCGTCAAACTTTATGAAACCTTTACGATGTGCTTTTTCTCCTCACCAACAGGAATTTGAGATTCACCCATGTTGTATACTCAGGACTAGTTAGGCCATCATAACTGGTCTCTAGCAGTGTGTTGTATGATTAACCACTTAAAAAAAAAATCTGTTCCTCCCCTGAGGAATAGTTAAATTGTTTCCACTTTTTAACTATAACAAATAGTACAACATATTTTTTCTTATGTGTGTCTCCATACCCCATGCCAGAGCATTTCTCTTAGGGTAAGTAACCCAGCAGTAAAACTTCTAGGCCATACAATGCGTGCCTTGAAAAACAACTTGCGGGAGCCTGGGTGGCTCAGTGGGTTAAAGCCTCTGCCTTCGGCTCAGGTCATGATCCCAGGGTCCTTGGATTGAGTCCCACATCGGGCTCTCTGCTCCGCGGGGAGCCTGCTTCCTCCTCTCTCTCTGCCTGCCTCTCTGCCTACTTGGCGATCTCTGTCTGTCAAATAAATAAAAAAAAATCTTTAAAAAAAAAAAAGAAAGAAAAGAAAAACAACTTGCTCTCCAAAGGTGTTGTCCCATTTACACACCCACCTGTGATGTGCGAGTGTTCCTGTTTCTCAACGTCTTCACCGATATTTGGAATGACTAGACTTTTAGACTTTTGCCACCCTGGTGAGTGTAAATGTTAAATTACGGGTGTTTAAATTTGAATATGAATAACGTTGAGTATCTTCATTTGCTTATTGTCCTACTGGAGTTTTTGTATATTGCCTGTTCATATCCTTTGCCCATTTTTCTCTGTTAGGTTGTTTAAAAAATTATTTTATATGAATTCTTTATGCACATTAATCACTCATGGCTTTTATGTATCGTGAAGATCTTCTCCCAGTATGTGGCTTATCTTTTAATGTTGTTTATAGTATATTTGGACACACGGAAGTTTAAAATTTTAATGTAGTTAAACATACTCGTCAAAGTTTATGCTTTCTGCATCTTTAAGAACTCTTCCCTGCTCTGCTAGTTATAAGAATATTCTCCTCTACTGCCTTTGAGAAGTTTTTATCTCTGTAGTTTCAACCTATTTTTTGTGTACCATGTAAAGTTGTGTGGCAGGCTGCCCTTCTGCCCGACTTATAATATGCTCAAATTATTTCAAGTCAGATCCACCTTTCCCGACTTCCTTGTGGCCAGAAGTGGTCGCTGAGGTATAAGCAGAAGATTGCTAGAGATTTCTGGGAAAACATTGACCCAAGGGTGTTTTCCCTTCCACCTCCCTTTTTTCTTCTATTACTTCTTTTCTTAAAAATAGGCAGAGGCAAAAAAAAAAAAATAGGCAGAGGCTAGAAGTGAATCAGCCTTTTGCCACTATGAGGTGACAATCTTAAAGACAGAAGCTGCAAGCTAAAGACTGTGGAGGAACAGACAGAAAGAACCTGGAGCAGGGTTGCCTGGGTGGCTTAGTCTTGGTTGAACGTCCAGCTCTTGGTTTTGGCTCCGGTCGTGGTCTTGGGTGGTGATCTCAAGGTTGTGGGGTTAAGCTCCGTGTCAGGCTCTGAGCTCATCAGGGAGTTGGCCTGGGACTCTCTCCCTTTCCATCTGCCCCTCCCCCCAACTCATGCATGCTCACTCTCTTTCTCATGAATAAATAAATTTCAAAAATCAAAAAAAAAGAAAGAAAGAGAGAAAGAACCTGGACCATTAATGACACTGTGGGGCTGCTACACCAGTGTGCCTCTGGACTTTGTTGTTGACTTTTAATTTTTGTGATTGTTTTTCTTTTGTTCATATTTAGAATTCGTTTTATGAGAAAAAGGAAATCCATTTTTGGTTAGGCCATTTTTGGGTGGCTTATAGCAGAATGCAAATCTTAATACAGAAAAGGACCTAGAGTGGTTTTTTTTTTTTTCCATATAAACACCCAGTTCTGTTTTGTTTTGTTTTGTTTTGTTTTTTTAACTAGAGAGGTTACAGTTGACACATGATGTTACTGTTACACCCGACTTTTCACATCTGAGAGACCACCAAGGAGCTGACACCGATGCAATCGTACGAGGGTTTATTTGACAAGCTTAAGCTTGGGCCCAAGTATACCCGATGCAGCGGAGTAGGGACTTGGACCCCGAACCAGATTACAGTCAGAGTTTTTAAAGACAGAGTGGGGGTGGACTTGGCAGTAGGTGATTGGGCCATGATCGTATCCCTATGTTCTTGTGATTTATTACAGTGTTAAGCTATCTTACTTCTGACATGGTTTATTACCTCGTTAAGCTATCCTATTCCTAATTAGTTTTTGGTATGGTGTTTTGTTTTCAAAACCTCTGGTCAGTCTTCCTGGAGCCAGGGGTCATTTACCGGTCACGGAGACCTAAGATGGCTGCCAGGGCCAAGATGGCTGTACTTACGTCAAGGCTAGACTTGAGGTGGGTACAGCCTTGTTTTTCTTGGCTTCCACATTACATTAGTTTCAGGTGTACAACATGGGATTCCATACTTCTATACATTATGCTGCGCTCACCGTGAGTGTAGCTACCTGCCTTCCGTCACCATACGACACATGCCCATTCTTTAAGCATGTTTGAAATTTATCTTTTCTCCACTGATTGAAATGCTTCTTCTAGTAGAAAATGAGTTTTCATATGTATGTGGATGTGTTTCTAAACTTTATATTCTGCTTTATCAGTCTGTTTATTTACCCCATGCTGATGTTATAGTCTAAAATTATTGCAGGTCTCAATATTTGGTAGGCAAACCTCTCTTCTTCCTCTCATTTTAGATTGTCATCCATTTGTTCACAAATATTTTTTGAGCACCCACCAGCGGCCAGACACTGTTCCAGACTCTGGGGTATGGAACTGAACAAGATAGATAACCATCTCTATGGTCATAGAACTCTCATTGCATTGGAAGTCTTGCCCTTAATTCTTTCATATGAACCTTTGAATCAGCTTGTCGAATTCTTTGGAGAGTTTTATGAGAACAAAAAGTCTTATGAGATGTTTTCTGAAATTGCACTGAATTTATTTAGTCTTTAAGAGAATTTCCATTGTGGGGATTTTGAGACTTTCTACTCATGTAGAGAGGCAAAACTCTGTTTATTGAGTTCTTTTATGTTCTTTTGTCATGGTTTTTGTTGTAACTGGAAATAGCACTGTCTTTTCCTTTTTATTTTTAAATAATTATAAACTTAGAGAAGTTGCAGAAACACTACAGAGAGGCCCCTGTAGCTGCCACCTCCACTCTCTCAGTGGTAACACCTCAAATACGTACAGTACGTTACCAAAATGAGGACTTTTACATTAATACCATGCAATTAACTCGACTGCAGACCTTGCTTGGGTTTCACCAGTTTTTGCATGCACTCATTTTTGAATATGCCTTCATGCAGAGTTCTACGACCTCTTATCGCGTATATGGATTTGTGTAAGCACCACTGCCATCAAAATACAAGACTGTTCTATCACCACAAAGGATCTCTCTCTTGCTACCTCTTCATTATCACACCCTTCCCCGATTTCCCTGGTTTCCTTGGCAACCACCAATCCATTCTCCATCTCTGAGCTTTTGACATTCTAGAACATCATTAACTGGAATCATATTGTTTGTAAGCTTTTCCTCTCAGCATAATTGCCTTAAGAGTCACCCAAATTGTTGCGTACATCACCACTTTGTTCTTTTTATTGCTGAGGTATTATTCCATTGTGTAGACAAAGTTCATTTTGTTTGACTGTCCACCCACGGAAGGATATTTGGGTTGTTCGCAGTTTGGGGATATTGCAAATAAAGGTGCTGTGAAGATGCATGTAAAGTTTTTCTGTGAACGCATTTTCACTTCTCCAGGATAAGCGCTCAGGAGCCATTTCAGCGTATTTTTAGCTTTATGAGAAACTGCCATATACTTTCCAGAATGGTTCTGCCATCTTGCATTCTTACCGGCAGTGGAGGAAAGATCCAGGTCTGGACTTCTTTGCCAGTATTTGGTGTTATCATTTCTTTTTTATCTTAGCCACTCTGATATATGGGCATTGGTATCTCATCCCGGTTTTAATTTAGCGTCACCCTAATGGCTACTGATGTTGAACATCTTTTCATGCGTTCCTGTGAACTGACATATTTTTAAATGTCATCTTTTATTATAGTCATACACAGCAGGACTGTTGAATTTTTGCATGTATTGATCTCTGTTTATCAACCATACTCAACTTTCTAACTAGTTTTAATAGTTTATAGCTTTATCGTTCACCAAAAATGACAACTATGTCTCCTTCTTTCTGATTTATATCTCTCATTTCTTCCTCTTTCCCAGTTGCTCCTAATGTGCCTCTAGAATTATTGTTCCCGGCTTCTATGGGAACATTTCCAGTATCTCATCATTTAGCATGATGTTGACTTTTGGTACAAAATATTCAGAAACTATCCATTTGCTCCGATTTTACTAAGAAATTTTTTAAACATCAAGAATAGATGGTGAATTTATCAAATGTCTTTTCAGTCTCTTCAGACATGCTCATGTCTTTTTCACTTTGATTTTTCAACATATGTAATTATCACGTAGCTTATTACTATCAAACCGTTCTTGGCTTTTTTGGTATAATGTCAGTTTGGTTGTGGTGTGTTGTTCTTTTAAAGTGCTTCAGAGTTTTACTTACTAAAACTTAAAACATTTTTTTTTTTGTATGGATACTTACAAAGCAGCTCAGTCTGTTTCCTTTTAGCGGTGCCTTTGGGGGGGGGGCGGTGCACCAGAGCTATGATGACTCTACAAAAAGCATTTGGAGGATGCTTTCCTTCTCTGTGCACTGTAACAGGTTTAAATGGAATTGGAGTTAACCCTTTCCTAATGGCTTGAGATAACTTACCTGTGAATCATCTGCACCTGGGGCCGTTGGGGTGGGGTGGGTGGAGCTCTTTGCCTATCTGCCAGAAGGGTCATGTCGTTCCCCTGCTTGAAACTCTTCAATGGCTTCCCACTGCTCTTGGAATAAAATCTGACTCCTGGCCATGGCCTTCAAGGCCCTAATGGACCTGGTTGCAGTCTGTTAACACCTCCTCTCCTATAGTCTCCTGCTGTTCACAGCACTCCAGCCACATCTGCCCTCCTTTTCTGTTCCTGAAACACAACAGGCTCTTTCCAGCCCAGGAAGCTTTGTACTTACTGGTTCCTCTGCCTAGAATGTTCTTTCAGCTCTTCCACTGAATGGCTTATTCTCATCCTTTGGGTCCTGGTTAATATTAAATCTTCAAACAAGCCCTCCCTCCCCATCTTATCTAGTGTGATATCTCTTAGTTCTCTTTCATTATTCTATGTATTTCCTTACAGTATCACTCATTTTGCTCTGGAATTATCTTGTTAACTTCTTACTTGCCTGTTGTCTGCTATGCTATCTTCCACCCCACTGTTGACTGTGAGCTCTTCTGAGTTCCTGCAGAAACTTGTCTGTCTTATTCATACTGTTTCCATTCTCTAGAACTGTGCTTGGCATGTAGCAGACAGCCCAAAACACACACAAGTACAAAATATTGTTGACTGAATGAACCAATCAGAGGACCTGTGATGGGGACCTTGGGAAGAATAGTACCACTATTGTCAGAAAAGAAATAAGAGATCAGCTGGGGTGGAATTTAGGTTTGTACTGGTTCAGTTTTACATGACAGCAAAGGTGCCAAGTGGAAAACTCTGACAGGCATTTGGAGATATAAGAGTGAGGTGAACTGGAGAAGGTTACAAATGTAGATTTGAGAGTTTTCCTTAACCACCTGTTAGGGCACTTAATCACTCCCCCACTGATTCACATGTCTCCTCATTCATCTGTCCATGCGTCCATATATTCATTCATGGATTCAGACAGCAGATTTTTGAGTAAACCATGAGTAAATCACGAACCAAGCCCTAGGTTCCAGGGATACACTGACCAATAGACTGTCTGTCCTCAAGGAGTATAAGTGTGGAGGGGGATGGGAGAGTAGTGGCCATAAAATAATAACAGACTGGTAAGCACTGCAGTAAGGTGCCCACCTGCGCATTATACAGAGCATGGATGAAGACATGCGGGTGAAAATGAAGAATTTAATCTTGAGGGCATGCCAGAAATTAGGGAGGATTGGAGAGGAGGTGCTAATAGGAGCTGATAAACAAAGGAAGAGGTGTGTTGGGGTGATAAGAGGAGGAAGAGGACCAAAATTATGTCACAGTAGAAAAAACTTAGGCATTAGAGTTAGAGTGACCACACTTTGCCTCTCAACCCTACTTTTTTCGAGCTGGGTGATTTTGGAGAAATGATTTATTCTCTCTGGGCCTCAGTTTTCTCCATGGAAAATAGATACTAACCTCAAAGCTATGTAGAGTAGATCCTGCCAGATACGTAGTAGACATTCATAGATGATGGATGGACACTGGTGATAATGGTGGTGTTGGTGATGGTAGTGGTGGTGTTGGTGATAGTGGTGGTAGTGGGGATGGCGTTGATGGTGATGATGGTGGTGGTGGTAGGGGTGGTGTTGTGGATGTTGGTGAAGTTGGTGATGGTGGTGGTGTTGATGATGTTAGTGGTGATGGTGTTGGTGATGGTTGTATTAGTGATGATGGTATTGGGGATGGTGGTATGATGATGGTGATGTTGGTAGTGATGGTTGTGGTGGTGGTGATAATGTTGGTTTTGGGGATGGTGGTGATGATGATGGTGATGATGGTGGTGGTGGTAGGGGTAGCGTTGGTGATGGTGGTGATGGTGGTGGTGTTGATGATGTTAGTGGTGATGGTGTTGGTGATGGTCATAGTAGTGCTGATGGTGTTGGGGATGGTGGTGTTGATGATAGTGGTGGTGATGATAGGGTTGAAAGTAGTGATGGTGGTGGTGGTGTTGATGATGATGACAGTGATAGTAACTGGAAGACAGTTTAGAAAACTTACTTCTTGCTTCTTGAGCAGTATTTGACCTAAATTTCTTGAAACATTGCCCCTGGAATCGAGAAAGCCACATGAAGTTTTGGTGGAGAGTGGAAGGATGGGCCAAGTTTGTGTTGCCATCTTTTATAGTTTTGATGGAAGCTGGATACCAGCCATCTGCTTTCTGCAAGGAAAATGCATTAGCCACAATCCATTATATTGGTTTGCTGACTCAGAATCTTTCATGATGACTGCTTAAATTAAGTAATTACATTTTTTTTTCTATTTTAAAAGATATGCCTTCATGCTGGCCTTAAATAGTATGGTCAAGTGCAAGGGTCAGGGGAAGCAGTGTTTAGTTAGAATCAACATTCTCTTGATGAATATGGGGGACTGTGGCTTGAAACTTGACCAAGAGGAGCCACATTCTGCCTTCTACCTCTCTGCAGAGTGGTGGAGCACTGGGGAAACTGGAAGTGCAGAAGGGGGAGCCAGCCTGTCAGGAAAAGATACAGATTTCTGTCAGGTAGACCTTAAATAGTGTCACCTGCTTAAAGCACCCAGCACTGTGCCCAACACACATCAACTTTGTCATAAATAGACCTCTCACCCATTTTTCCCCACCAGATTGGTATCCTGGTGTCCTGGTGTCAATGACCACCTGAAAAGGGAAGGAAGCCAGGGCACGGGTGGCCGAACTCCGTGCCTGTTCACATTGTGGGTTCAGAAATGGCTGGAGAGGGGCACCTGGGTGGCTCAGTCCATTAAGCATCTGCCTTTGGCTTAGGGTCCTGGGATGGAGACCCACACTGGGTTTCCTGCTCAGCAGGGAGCCTTCTCCCTCTCTCCTTCTGCCTGCTGCTCCCTCTTCTTGTGCTCTTTCTCTCTGTCAAATAAATAAAAATCTCTGCCCCTCCCCACTGTTCATGTGTACATGCTCTCTCTCAAATAAATAAATAAAATTTTCAAAAAAAAAAAAAAGAGAGAGAGAGAGAGAAAGAGCTAGATCTGAAACAGAACTCATGGAGTGGGGGCAGGGTAGACAGGAGGTGTAAGATGGAGGCAGCAGATGCTCAGAATTTTCCAGATTTCCTCCCCACCCAAAGCCTCTTCCCCCCTTGTTCTCACCACTCGGTGGCATAGCAGAAGTGGCCCTGATGCCTGTGTGTGTGTGTGTGTGTGTGTGTGTGAGCTTCTGGGAGCCCTCTGACCCCAGCCACCCAGCTCAGCTGCATGCTTAGCCCTAAACTCTTTGGAGACCCAGGCCTCTTTGCAGAGATCCAGGGATATTTTAATGGTCTCATGGCTTCGTGGCTTAGGGCCCCTGAACCTTTCAAGAGCTTACACCAATATTTAAGCCCTGGGAAGAAAACTACATTGACTCCAAAATGTGAGCAGAAAAACAGCAACATCAAAATTAACAAATGTTGAATTAAAATGTCTACAAAGGCAGTATTATGCCAACCAGTCATGGGCAACCCAAACCAATTCTTACGTACTTATAATAACTATAGTTAAGTTACAAAACAAAATGAATAATTTGTTCTTCACAAAACTCAAAATTACAAAAATCCTCTTCAAAACGTCTACTGCAGTACATGGTATTTGACGCAGGAGAAGTTTATAACACTTGTCATGATGAGGATGGGACTTGAGTCTAGGAATGCCTGAGAAGGACTTGGCTGGCCTCGCAGTGCAGGGTCCTTTTGGGTCACAGAGGTGGCTACAGAGGAAGGAAGCTGCAGCCCATCTCTTGGTGGAATGGGGGAGCACCATGCAGTAGGTGGGGACCTCCCGGGGAGGGGGGTGGTGGGCATCTGCCAACAGCTGTTGTCTGTCCTTTGCTCTGCCTGAAACAGGAGAGTAACACGGTCCGCGCAGCTTCTCACAACGCCCCCTGGTGGCTACTTGTGGAAAAGGAGCTGGCTGGGGCCTTCCTGGAGGCAAAAAGACCAGGGACGAGGCTGGAGCAGGGTCCAGTGAGGAGGTGTTGGGGGTCTCTGGGTGTACCAGGGGTAGTGGAGACAGAGGAAGAAGATGGATTTGAGAGAGGTGCCTAAAGTCGATATGACAAGACTTTCTAAATAACTGGATGTGGAAAGAAGGAGAAGGAAGAGTTCTGGGTAGCGTCAGCATCGTGGAGTGGAGGGTGGTGGTGCCAGTCGTGGCCAGGGAATGTGGGAGGAGCACCTGCTCAGGAGATACTGATGTCAGTTCACGGCATGCAAACATACTGGGCTTGAAGGGCTCGTGGGATGTGCAAAGGAAACCATCCAGGATGCAGAGTGACATGCTGGCTTCACGAGGGGGGTCCTAGGTGAAGGCACAGATGAGAGTACCCAGCCAGGTCAGAAAGAACGTGTTTGTTTCACCAGAGGACCATAAAGCGGAACCCTTTCACTTGGGGCTTTCCCCTACTACACCACTGGCTCATTCCATGCACAAGACTTCTGCTGATGTTCAGTCCGGTGGAGAATGAGACATGGATGAGGGGAGCTGTGCTGCGAGGTGGAAGGACTCCCCATCTCAGGTGATGTGGGTCTCTGCTTCTGCCTGGTGGGTGTGGGGGGTACACAGCAAGCCTCGTGGTAGAGGTGGCTTTTGAATTGAGTCTGGAAAGCTGGGTGGGGTACATATGGGAGAGAGTCTTCTAGTACAGAGAGGAGCAGACTGGCTCATGGAGCCCAGATTATATTTTTTTTAGAGAGAGGGGAAGGGGCAGAGGGAGAAGGAGAAAGAGAATCTTAAGCAGGCTCCATACCCAGAGTGGAGCCAGACCTGGGGCTCGGTCTCACGACCCCGAGATGATGACCTGAGTCAAAATCAAGAGTCAGACGCTTAAACTGAGTCACTCAGGTGCCCCTGGAACCCAGATTATTAGCTAAGGGTTTTGCTATGGCTGTTGGGCACAGCAAGAGAAAAGAAAAAGTTCAGAACCAAGACTTATTGAACTCCGGCAAGGGGCTGTGTTAGTTTCCTATCTCTACTGAAAAAAATTGCTGCAAATTTGGTGGTTTAAAATGACACAACTGTATTCTCTTCCAGTTCTACACATCAGAGGTCTGAAATCAGTCTCACTAGGCTAAAATCAGGGCATCAATTGGCAAGATGTGTTCCTTCTAGAGGCCCCGAGGCAGGGGGGATCTGCTCTCTTTGCTTTTTTAGCTCCTTGTGGCTGTCCATGTTCCTTGGCTTGTGGACCTTCCTCTGTGTTCCAAGTTCACTCCAGCCTGTATTTCCATCATTACCTCTCCTTCTCCTGGGACACTCACCCCTGCCTCCCTCCTTTGTGGTCATATTGGGTCCATGTGGATAATACAGAATAATCCAGGATAATCATAAACTCCTTCATAATCACTCCTGTACAGTCCCTTTAGCCTCATGCACAGTATCGGGGGGTGATGTTGTGGTCATCTTTGGGGGCCATTAATCAGCCAGTAGTGCCCAGCATGTGTGTCATCACCAGGACATGGGGAACCACACTCAGACCCTGGGAGCCTGTCTGGTCTAAGGCCCCGGCTTTCAGTCCCTATTCCTGGCTGACTGCTGCATTTCCTGTGCAGAATCTGGCCTCTGCCCCTGAGCTCAGAGACTGCTTACTTTCTAATTAAATTGTCTTCCAAACAATTAGGCAGACAAGGTTGGGGACAGTAAGGATGAACAGACCTAAATGGGCTCTTTACAGCAGGACTTCTCACAGCCTTCACCATGCTGTGTACTCTGACTCTCTAAATTCAATTCATCATGAAACTTTTCTGAGATAGTAATGTAAGGGCCCTGGATCGAGTCCCACATTGAGCTCTCTGCTCGGTGGGGATCCCCTCTCTCTCTGCCTGTCTCTCTGCCTACTTGTGATCTCTCTCTCTCTGTCAAATAAATAAATAAAAATCTTAAAAAACAAAACAAAACAAAACAGAGTTTGGGCAATGTTGCATAGACCAGGCCAATTCCTGGGGTGTTTGGCCTGAAGAAAAGAAGCTTCAGGGGAGTAGGTCCTCCTTCAGCTCTCTGAAAACCCAAGGGGGGAAGAGAAAGCCTTAGTTCCACTTTCCCTTATTCGGTAAATGCGCCTTGTAAGGGTGAGGTGCTGGTGAATTATATAACCATGTTTCCTGCCTGAAAGGAGCTTACCACTATGTAATAGATAGACATAAAAGATTATTGTTTTGGGTTTATTTGTTTTTAAAACGTAAAAGATTATCGATCTCAGTACTACCCCTTGAGATCAGGGCTGTGGAGGAAACACCCAGAATGCAAGGAGAGGGAAGAACGTGTGGTGTCATTTAACCAAGACCTGAAGGCAGAGGACACAGGAATACAGAGGCTGGGGAGATAGTGCTCCAGGCCAAGGGACAGCATGAGTAGAGCCCCCAGGTGGCTGGGGATGGCACAGTTAAGGGAGTGAAAGTTTGAAAGGAGAGCAGTGTGGCTAAACCGTAGGCACCGGGATGGAGAAGAGAAGTTTGGCTGCAGAAGCTACTGGAGAGACCAGATCACGTAGATACTTGGGGGCCAAGGTGGAGAGTTTGAAAGGCACCTGTAGTTGCTAAGCTGGGGATCTGCATAAGAACAACAACACCATTGAAGATTTGCCTAAGTCCAGCTCCTACCTTGTTCCCAGTGATCAGAGGAGTGCCTGGTAAACAGCTCAAGCCTACCCAACACCCATGTGCTGAGGGAGAAAACCAAGAAGAGGAGGAGGAGCATCAGTCCAGAGGCTGGTGCCGCAGTGCCTGCAGCTGACGGTTCGGGAGATGGAGAACGGAGATGGGACACGGAAGCGGGAGGTGTTTTGGAATGAGACGTGACAGGAGTTGCTGATGGGCGAAGCTGAGCAGCCAGCTAAGGGAGGAATCTAGAACGTCTCCCGGGTCTCTGCCTCCAACAACGGGTGGATGATGTGCCAGTTTCTGCACAGGGGAAGACTGGCAGAGGCGAAGGAGTGCAGCACCGGGACGGGGTGGGCAAGAGAACCGGAGTCCACACCCCAGCGCGCCAGCTGTGAGAGGCCTTCGGGACGCGTGAGCGCAGATGTCAGGCGGCCGTCTGGAGCCCAGAGGAGAGGGGAAGGTGGAAGGGGCAACCACGGCCCGAGCCAGGTCAGCCAGAGAGAGTGTGAATGAAGGGAGAAGAGGGCCAGGACCTACGTGCGGCCCAAATGGTCTGAAAACCCACAAAACCCAACCCAAACCAACCAAACAAGCAAGGTCATGTTCGTGTGATGAGCTGGAGAAACCTGTCTAGGCCCTCTGAGTCTGCTTCCTCCTCGTAAAATGAGATACTAAATCTTCCTCACAGAACAAGACCCCAAAGCCCCAGACACACAAGTAGGGGCTCAACAGATGACAACACCCCTAGGAGGGCTCTGAATTCTCCATCCCGACAAGGCCAGGAAAGGGTTCTCCAGCCAAAGCCAGCAGAAATAGATCCCTCAGCCGTCTCAGTGAGTCAGTCCCCTCACAGCTCTGCCTGTTCTCCAGGCTTCTCCAGAGCACGGGCAGGCCTGACCTGGGAGAAAGTCCATGCTGCACGCTGCTGCTCAGAATGACCACCAGAGGGAGCACCTCTCTTTCTCTTCCTCTGCCCCACTCCCCAACTTCCCTTTTCCCTCTTTTCTTTTACCTGTACCTCTAGCCCCATCTCTATTGTGTAGATGTAGAAAGTGAGGCCCAGGGAAGTCTGTGCTTCCTTAAAGTCACCTAGGGAATGAGGAGAGAGCAGGGACCACTCCACATCTTTCTTCTGTGCCCAGCATACAGCCCGGGCCCCAAAAGAAATCCTGGGCTCTGACCAAACTGTCAAAAAAGGTTCCTTCATCATCTGCTAAAGGCAAGAGGACATTAGAATAACAGAACAGGCAGGACCTTGTCTGCACGGGTGGGACTCAGCAGCCAGCGTCCACAGCATTCTGTAGTCCACCCGTAGCACTTAGCTTTGGTCCCAGGTCAGTTCAGTTCTTTCTAGTTAGGCAATTCAGCCTGCTGGGTGAGAGCCCTGAGGCATTCAAGGTTTTTTACCAAATGGTCCTAATTCAACTCCTAATTCCATGCTTGTCCCCCTCCAGTCCCCCAACACTTTATGTTTCAGATACTTTCATTCATTCATTCTTCATTCATTCAATAAACATATGAGTGTCTACTGTGTGCCAAACTAAGGGGATCTTGCCCCTCACAGGCACTACAGAACAAGGGGAGGGAGCTCTCACTGGAGCCTGGGGGAATGGGTATAAGGAGTGAGCTATCTGACAGGAGCTAAGTGGAGGGATGCCGCCAACCCATGGAGACCCAGCAGGTAGAGAATGGAAGAAGCACCTTTGTTGATGAGGAACATAGGGGATGAAGAGAGTGTGTGGCTCAAAGATAGGCAGGTTGCTGTGCTGAGATCTTAGTGTTAAAATTAAGAGAGAGGGGGAAACAATAAGAAAGAGTAAAATGGAAACACTAGGACTCAAAAACAGAGATGAAGAACCTTACTGAGTTCATCAGAAGACTCAACACATCCAAAGAAAGGACCAATGAACTGGAAGATAGGTCAATAAAAGTTACCTAAACTGAAAGACAAAGAGAAAAAGGAGTAAAAACAAACAAACAGAATGAGCTTTCAAGAGCTGTACAATATCAGTCCAATATCCATGTAATCAAAATCCCAGAAGGAAAAGAAATAACAGAGCAGAACAAATATTTGAATATATAGGTTGAACATTTTCCAAAAATAATGAAATATATGAAACCATAAACTCAAGAATGTAGAGTGAAAAATATAGACACTATATTAAAACTGCTAAAAACCAAAGGTAAAGTGAAAATCTTGGAGGCAGCCAGAGAAAGAGAGACATTATAGACAGAGGAACAAAGATAAGAATTACAACTTTAAAGAGCTGAAAGGGAAAAATTACCAACCCCCAATTCTATTACCAGTGAAAACAGCTTTCAAAATTAAAAAATAAATGCAGATTTTAGCCAAACAAAAGCCAAGAGAATTAATTCCAGGAGACTTGTGCTATAAAAAACATTAAAGGAAGTTCTTCAGGCAGAAAGAATATGATACCACGTAAAGCTTGGGTTTATACAAAGAAATGAAGAACTCCAGAGGCAGTAAAAATAAAGACAAATACAAAATACTTTCAGGGCTTTCCAGGTACACAATCCTATCATCGGCAAGGGATAGACTTTCTCTATTTCTTCCTAATTTTTGTGCTCTTATTGATTTCTCTTCTCTACCAGCTTTGTCTACTGCCTCCAGTACAATGCTGACTAGTAGAGGTCCTCTTCAATTTATTGCTAATCTTAGCGAAAATGTCTCTAGTATTTCTCTGTTAAGTAAAATTCTAGCTTTAAGAATGAAGAATATATTTTATTATACTAAAAAGACACATCACTTTCATTCTATGCTGTGTTTTGTTAAGAGCTTTTTTAGCCTATGGATATAATCATGTACTTTTTCTTTTAAATCTATTAGTGTCAGAAGTCCAAGATGGCAAGGAGTAGGAGACCTAAATTTCGTCTGGTCCCAGGAATTCAGCGAAACAGTTATCAAACCATTCTGAACATTTGCAAACTCAACAGGAGATCGAAGAAAAGAATAGCAGCAACTCTATGCACAGAAAAGCATAGGGATACAGGAACATACCTCGATATCATAAAAGCCATATATGAAAATCCCATAGGGAATGTCATTCTCAATGGGGAAAAACTGAGAGCTTTTCCCTTAAAGTCAGGGACATGGTAGGGACGTCCACTATCACCACTGCTGTTCAGCACAATACCAGAAGTCCTAGCCTTAGCAATCAGACAACAAAAAGAAATAAAAGGCATCTGAATCAGCAAAGAAGTCATCAAACTCTCACTTTTGCTGATGACATAGTACTCTATGTGGAAAACCCAAAAGACACCACCCCAAAACTGCTAGAACTCATACAGGAATTCAGCAAAGTGGCAGGATATAAAATCAGCACACAGAAAGCAGTTGTATTCCTGGACACCAACAATGAGACAGAATAAAGAGAAATTAGGGAGTCAATCCCATTTACAATTGTACCCAAACCATGAGATACATAGGAATAAACCTAACTAAAGGGGCAAAGAATCTGTACTCAGAAAACTATTGAACACTCATGAAAGAAATTGAGGAAGCCACAAAGAAATGGAAAAACACTCCATGCTCATGGACTGAAAGAACAAATATTATTAAAATGTCTATGCTACCTAGAGCAATCTACACATTCAATAGAATTCCTATCAAAACATCATCAACTTTTTTTCACAGAAATGGAACAAATAATCCTAAAATTTGTATGGAACCAGAAAAGACCCCAAATAGTCAAAGGAATGTTGAAAAAGAAAACCCAAACTGATGGTATCACAATGCTGGACTTCAAGCTCTATTACAAAGCTGTAATCTTCAAGACAGCATGGTACTGGCACAAAAACAGACACATAGATCAATGGAACAGACTAGAGAACCCAGATATGGACCCTCAACTATATGGTCAACTAATCTTTGACAAAGCAGGAAGGAATATCCAATGGGAAAAAAGTCTCTTCAACAAATGGTGTTGAGAAAATTGGACAGCCACATGCAGAAGAATGAAATTGGACCATTTCCTTACAACATACACAAAAATAGACTTAAAATGGATGAAAGAGGGTGCCTGGGTGGCTCAGTGGGTTGAGTCTCCGCCTTGGGCTCAGGTCATGATCTCAGGGTCCTGGGATCAAGTCCCACATCGGGCTCTCTGCTCGGCAGGGAGCCTGCTTCCTCCACTCTCTCTCTCTCTCTGCCTGCCTCTCTGCCTACTTGTGATCTCTCTCTGTCAAATAAATAAATAGATTCTTTTAAAAAAAAGTGGATGAAAGACCTAAATGTGGGATAGGAATCTATCAAAATCCTATAGGAGAACACAGGCAGCAAACTCTTCAACCTCAGCCACGGCAACTTCTTGCTAGATACGTCTCCAAAGGCAAGGGAAACAAAGGCAGAAAGGAACTATTGGGACTTCATCAAGATCAAAAGCTTCTGCACAGCAAAGGAAACAGTTGACAAAACCAGAAGACAACTGACAGAATGGGAGAAGATACTTGCGAATGACATATCAGATAAAGGGCGAGTATCCAAAATCTATAAAGTGCTTATCAAACTCAACACCCAAAGAACAAATAATCCAATGAAGCAACAGGCGGAAGACATGAACAGACATTTCTCCAAAGAAGACATATAAATGGCCAACAGACACATGAAAACATACTCACCATCACTCAGCACCAGGGAAATCAAATCAAAACCACAGTGAAATACCACCTCACACCAGTCAGAATGGCTAAAATTAACAAGTCAGGAAACAACAGATTTTGGCAAGGATGTAGAGAGAGGGGAATCCTCTTACACTGTTGGTGGGAATGCAAGCTGGTGCAGCCTGTCTGGAAAACTGCATCAAGGTTCCTCAAAAAGTTAAAAATAGAGTTGCCCTACAACCCAGCAATTGCACTACTGGATATTTACCCCAAAGATACAAATGTAGTGATCCCAAGGGACACCTACATCCCAATGTTTACAGCAGCAATGTCCACAATACCCAAACTATGGAAAGAACCTAGATGTCCATCAACAGATGAGTGGATAAAGAAGATGTGCTGTGTATATACATATAGGAATATTATGCAGCCATCAAAAAATGAAATCTTGCCATTTGCAATGACATGGATGGAACTAGAGGGTATATGCTAAGCGAAGTAAGTCAATCAAGAAAGACAATTATCATATGATCTCACTGATACATGGAATTTAAGAAAAAAAACAGAGGATCATAGGGGAAGAGAGTAAAAAATAAAACAAGGTGAAACCAGAGAGGGAGAAAAACCATAGGAGACTCTTAACCATAGGAAACAAACTCAGGGTTGCTGGAGGAGAGAGGGGAGGGAGAGAAGGGGTAACTGGTAACTGGTCATTAAGGAGGGCATGTGATGTAATGAGCACTGATTATTATGTAAGACTGATGAATCACAGTCATGTACCTCTGAAACCAATAATACATTATATGTTAATTAATTGAATTTAGATAAAATGTTTTTTAAAAATCTATTAAGCTCATGTTTTATATTAATGACTTCCCAAATCCCACCTGTTCATGATATATGTGATGGAATGTTTTCTAGTATTTTCTTTCTTTTTTTTTTAAATTTATTTATTTGACAGAGAGAGATCACAAGTAGGCAGAGAGGCAGGCAGAGAGAGAGAGAGGGAAGCAGGCTCCCCGCTGAGCAGAGAGCCCGACGTGGGACTCGATCCCAAGACCCTGAGATCATGACCTGAGCCGAAGGCAGCGGCTTAACCCACTGAGCCACCCAGGTGCCCTCTAGTATTTTCTAATATAATATTTCTAGTATTTTATTTAAATACTTTGTATTAATATTCATAAGCAATTCAATAAGTTTATAGTCTCTTTTTCATTTGCTGCTTTCTAAAAAATTACCTAAATATCCATGTCGTACTTGCTATATAAGAAAGAATTGGAAAGTTTTTGTTCATTTCAAAAGGTTTGGAACTGGGCGCCTGGGTGGCTCAGTGGGTTAAGGCCTCTGCCTTCGGCTCGGGTCATGGTCCCAGGGTCCTGGGATCAGGTCCCGCACCGGGCTCTCTGCTCGGCGGGGAGCCTGCTTCCCCCTCCTCTCTCTGCCTGCCTCTCTGCCTACTTGTGATCTGTCTCTCTGTCAAATAAATAAATTAATTAATTTAAAAAAAAAGGTTTGGAACAAATTACGGAGCATTGGAGCTATCTAGTCTTTAAAGATTTGGTAAATGTGGAGTGTTTTCTGAGGAAATTCCTTGATAATTTTCTCTGTTTCTTCTATGAAAATTAATCTGTTTAAGTTTTTTATCTTTAACTGGGTCATTTTGGTAAATTATATTTTCTAGGAAACTAGCAATTTCATCCAAGCATGCAGATCTATTTGCATTGAAGTTTGCAACATCATTTCTTTTGAATTTTAAAATTTCTTCTGTTTCAATTATTTTTCCACTATCCTTTCTCATTTTGTGTTTGTGTGATGTGCCCCTTTTCTTCTTGATTCATCAGCTGGTAATTTGTTTATTTCATTGATTTCTTTAGAAAACACAATTTTTTAAATTTAATTTTTCTGTGTGTGTTCCAAAATTCATTGTTTATGCACCACACCCAATGCTCCATGCAATATGTGCCCTCCTTAACACCCACCACCAGGCTCACCCAACCCTCGCCCCCCCAAACCCTCAGTTTGTTTCTCAGAGTCCACAGTCTCTCATGGTCTGTCTCCCCCTCCAATCTCCCCCATCTCACTTCTTCTCTCCATCTCCCGATGTCCTCTGTGTTATTCCTTATGCTCCACAGTAAGTGCAACCATATGATAATTGACTCTGCTTGACTTACTTCACTCAGCATAATATCCTCCAGTTCCATCCATGTTGATTCAAAAGTTGGGTATTCATCCTTTCTGATGGAGGCATAATACTCCATTGTATATATGGACCATATCCTTTTTTTTTTTTTAAGATTTTATTTATTTATTTGACAGAGAGATCACAAGTAGGCAGAGAGGCAGGCAGAGAGAGGGGGAGAAGCAGGTTCCCCACTGAGCAGAGAGCCTGATGTGGGGCTTGATCCCTAGACCCCGAGATCATGACCTCAGCCGAAGGCAGAGGCTTAACCCACTGAACCACCCAGATGCCCCTATGGATCATATCTTCTTTATCCATTTGTCTGTTGAAGGGCATCTTGGTTCTTTCCACAGTTTGGCGACTGTGGCGTTTGCTGCTATGAACATCGGGGTACATATGGCCCTTCTTTTCACCACATCTGTATCTTTGGGGTAAATTCCCAGTAGTGCAATTGCAGGGTCATAGGGAAGCTCTATTTTTAATTTCTTAAGGAATCTCCACACTGTAGAAAACAAAACTTTTAATGTATTTATTAGATCTAGTCTTTTTCTAATCTCTATTTCATTAATTTCTGCTTTATTTTCCTCCTTGTGTTTTCTTTTGGGTGTCTCTATTGCTCTTTTGCTTGATACTATGATCCATGAATTTAACCCATTTTTGCTTTCTTTCATTTTTGTTTTTTTTTTTTAAGATTTTATTTATTTATTTGACAGACAGAGATCACGAGTAGGCAGAGAGGCAGGCAGAGAGAGAGGAGGAAGCAGACTCCCTGCTGAGCAGAGAGCCTGATGTGGGGATCGATCCCAGGACCCTGGAATCATGACTTGAGCGAAGGCAGAGGCTTTAACCTACTTAGCCACCCAGGTACCCCTGTTTCATTTTTAGTCGTGTATGTGTTTGCTCTAAATGAACTGTGGATTCAACACTTTATAAACTGCAATGTTTTAGGAGAGTTTTGGGGGAATTTGTTAAGATGATTCATAAATGATGGTACAATAAAGGGGTGATGTCAGCCTGGACACTTCCAGGTTAGAAGAGCAAGGAGAAGGCTTGTGGTCCCAGAGAGGAGAACTAAATGATTAGGATGGTGTGACACTGGCAGAGGTAGAGAAATTGGCCAATGGAAGAGAAGAAAAGCCCAGAGTCAGACCTGCTACGTATGGGATGCTGTCGGATGACAGAAGTGGTACGTTACACCCTTGAGATGGTGTGGCAGGGGGGTGCTGTTCAACAAATGGAACTGCAAAAGATGGTCATCTGCTTTTAAGGACAAAAGTGGAACCTGACTCATACTTTATAAAATACTCTATACTTATACTCATACTCTATAAAAATCCAGATGAATCAAGAATTTATATGTGGTGAGTGCTGTGAAGTGTGTAAGCCTGCCGATTCATAGACCTGTACCCCTGGGGCAAATAATACATTATATATTAATTTAAAAAATTTTAAAGGGGCACCTGGGTGGCTCAGTGGGTTAAAGCCTCTGCCTTCAGCTCAGGTCTTGATCTCGGGGTCGTGGGATCGAGCCCTGCGATCCCACGTGGGGGAGCCTGCCTCCCTCCCCACCCCCGCCTGCTTGTGATCTCTGTCTGCCAAATAAATAAATAAAATCTTTAAAAAAAAAAGAATTTATATGTGAAAAACAAAAGTTGAAATTCTTAATGGAAAATACAGAAGGGAAGAGGCTTCTTAAATCAGACCAAGCAAAGTCTATTGACTAAAAGACTTGATAAGCACGACTACTTTATAATTAAGAATGTTTGCTCATCAAATGACACCTGAAAAGACAAACTAAATATTAGGAGATGAGAGTCACAATATATGCAACCAACCAAGAACCAGTAGCATAAGTGCATAGAAAAGCTTCTTTAAATTCAGGCAAAACCCACAAACAACACTGGTAGAAATGGTAAAAATGAAGAATGAGCTTTTCACAGCAAAGGAAATGCCTACAAATGAAGACGTGTCTACCACTGGTGATCAGGAAATGCAAATCAGGACCACAATGAGATAGTACTTCACACCCTAGCAAAACAATAAGAAGTCTGAGCATACCTAGGGTCAAAGAGGGTATGCACCCATGGGACCGCTCACATATTCCCGGTCAGAATGTAAACTCATGCCACCATTTTGGAAAACAGTTTGGCACTATTCCCAAGCTTGAGCATTCACACACTCTTTGACCCAGCTGTCCCTCTGGCTGTGCTGAGACTGTGGGAGGACCAAGAGGCATTAGCGACAGAGGGACCAATAGAAAAGCTGGTGTCAAGCGGGTCAAAGGGCCTGGCTGTGGGGGTGGAAAGCAGCTTTCCGAAGCAAGGGTTATTTAAATCAACAAAAGACCAGAACAAGAACTTCAGAGAAAATGAAATCCACGTGGCCAATACACATATTAAAATGTGCTCAACGTCAGTTGGCGTTAGGAAAATCCTAGAACCACAATGAAGCCCTTCCGCACACTCACTAAAATGTTTAAAATGTCGAGGAGGATATGAAGCAGGCAGAACTCCCATGTTGGGCTGTGGGCGTGTAAATGTGCACCAGCTGCTTTGGAAAACTATATGGTTTTATCCCAGGGACACCAGCATTCTATTCCCAGGCACACATTAGACAGAAATATACACCAGTTTGCACCAAAAGACATGGACAAAAATATCCACGCTGCTTTAGGATACATAGCAAAGTCATTAAGAGAGTAGCTCCCAAGAGTTTTCATCACAAACACAAATTATTTTCCTTTCTTTTTGTTGTATCTGTATGAGATGATGGTTCAAAACTAATCCTGCTGTGGCAATCCTTTCATAAAACATGCCAATCAAATCATCGTGCCGTGTACCTGAAACTTATACCGTGATGCACGGCAAGTATTTTGCAATAAAATGGCGGAGGGGGGAGGCCATCCATAGCAGTACAGTTCATAATAGCCAGAAACATGTGCCAACTTGAATGCCTCGAAGCAATGCAATGGATAAATCGTGGCACACTCACATAGTAAATCTCATATGGCCGTGAGAACAAATGTACTACAAATACAACTTAGACTGATGTGGGAAACAAAGGCAAAGAAAAAGAAACATTCAATTTCCTTACTACTTACAGCCCATTGACAAGTCCTTAAAATAGAGTGACATTCCTCCAGGAACTCAGCTGCTTCCACATTAAACTTCCCTAAGGGCAAAAGGCGATCTTAGCTTAATATTATCCTGACCCCCAGGATCCTATAAGTCTACCTTATCTTGTAAAAATTCTTTTACAAACTTCCTTTATCTCTACTCCCATATATATATAAATATATATATATATTTATATATATATATTTTTTTTTAAGATTTTATTTACTTATTTGACAGCGAGAGAGATAGAACACCAGTGAGGAGTGGAGCAGAGGGAGAGGGACAACCAGACTCCTTGCTGAGCACGGAACCTGATGTGAGGCTCAATCCCAAGACCCAGAGATCATGAGCTGAGCCTAAGTCAAGGGTAGGCTGCCCAACTGCCTGAGCTCCCCGAGCGCCCCTCCCCAAGATACATGCTAACAATCATTCTCATCCTCCAAGCATATGGCCCACTGATATACATCTGAAGAGTCTCATGACTATGGTTTTATTAGATAGTAATAAATGACCTCCCTTGAGGTCCTGGAGACCTTGCTTCCAAAATTCCTTAGAGACTTATGTTGGGTAGCAGCTCCGGGAATGCTGGAGGAACAATAGAAGGAGGAACAATAGAAATGACGCTGGGGCCACCATCTTCCAGTCCCGCCCCCCTTCTTTAACCCTTGACTCTCCCGCCAAAATGTTGTATGCCCAGGTCACGTCTCCATAGGTAACCCGATACCTAGCAGGAAACGGAAGCATCAGGACCCCCACCCCCACCCCATACCCTCTGATCACCAAATACCTTACCATGTATGGATATGAGCCCATGCCCTGCCTTGGCCGGATGAAAGACCCCGTCAACTCCCTCCCAGCAGACTTCCTCGACTCCCCCTTCCCGAGTCACTGAACCTCGAACCTCGGCTCACAATGCCCACCTCCTTCCAGCGCGACTTTCCTGGCTCCCCTTCTCCTGAGCCCTGAAACTTCGCTGGAGAGCGCCTTTAATAAATCTTGCCTTGTGCCTACCTCGCCTGGTGTTGTGTTTACCTCGCCTGTAAAACTCTACATTTTACGCTGTCCCTAACCCCTCTCACTTGAAAGTATATAATCAATCACAACCCCAGTGCAGCTCTTCCGGCCCAAAGGTCCTGTCCCTGTGCTTTAATAAAACCACCTTTTGCACTAAAGATGTCTCAAGAATTCTTTCTTGGCTGTTGGCTCTGAACTCCACTATTTCCTACATCACAGGTGGTTCTCAAAAATACAATCTTGAGCCAAAGTATATTCTGTAAGTCAAAGAGTATATCCTGTAAGATTCACTTTTCATGAAGTTCAAAAGCACAGGTAAGGATGGTAATGGCCTACGGGGAGGAGGAGAGTGGCTGACCAGGACATGGGGTGCTGGTCATTTTCTATTCATTGATCAGGGTGGTAGTTCCATGAGTGTGTTCACTTTGTGAAGGTGTATTAGTCTGTACATTCAGGATTTGTGCATTTTACTATATGTTGAATACACTTCAATTAAGTGTATTAACCTATTAACCGGAGTGCTTCCATCCAGTTAAACAATAATTTTGTTGTTTAACCCTTAAAACTGTCCCTACTTAAAAACAAATCCCGGAAGCCAGTCCCAGGTAACACAGCCCAAATACAAGGGTGGGTCAGGCCAGGTGGAGACATCCAATCAGTGGGGGGGTGCATACTGTCTCCCTAGTTACCAAGGATGGTATGGGCCCCGCCCTTTGGGCGCCAATTCTCACTAAGGTGATAGGCTAATTCAAATATCTATTAGGGTAAATTGTAATTCAATTGGTCACTTATGTGTGACCTAACATAACTGTACAGCTTTCTCTGTGCGTTACAATTTCATTGGCCACCTGTATGTGGCCAGGCCCAACCACATGGCCTCTGCCCTTAAAAGCTAGTCTGTGAAGCAGAGAGAGGTGGCCCTCTCTGTAAGAGGCACAGCCCCGAACGTTCGGTTTGATTCTTGATGCTTGGTGCAAAATAAAGCTTTGCTTGAACTCCGCTTTGTATCAGTCTCGCTCTTTTAATCGCAGACCCATTACTGGGGGACCTTTCAAAGGTGTATAGGTAAAAGGAGAGATTAAGGAGAATCAACCAATAGATGTGGATGAAGGGGGACAGAGTCTAGTGTGACCCTATGGCTTTGGCCCAAGGAGTCAAGTTCTGGGAGTTACCCTTCACTGAGATGGCAAAGAGCAGAGGGAAGGTTGGCATGGGCAGGTGAGGGGAAATCAAGTTTGGTCTCAGACATTCTATGATGGAGGTGACCATCAGGCTTTCAAGTGAAGATGTCAAGCAGCCACCTAGATATTCAAGCCTGGAGCCCCAGGGGATGTCAGAGCTGGAGATGGAGATTTGAAAATCTTCACTGTGTAGATAGACTGCAAGGCCATGAGTGTGGATGAGATCTCTGAGGGAGGGAGTGTGAAGAGAAGAGAGAAGGCCCAAGGGCTGAGGGGGCAGGAGGGTGCTCAAACATTTAATCTGATAAAGGACGGGAGCCACAAAGGAGACCAAGGAGCTGCTAGAGAGATAGGAAGGAAACGAGGAGAGCATGCCGTCCATTGGCCAGGTGGTTTCAAGGTCACGCTGATAGGGTGAAACGAGATCTGAGAACTGATGCTGGATTTAGCAACATGGAGGCCATTGGTGAACTGGCCAAGGGTAGTTCCACGGACAAGTGGCATCTGAAGTATGGAGGAGGGGAGGACAGAAAGGAAGGTGAAGGCAGGGGTTGCAGACAGCTCTTCCAAGCGTGTCGCCATGCAGGCAAGCTGAGAAATGGCGCAGGAGATGGAGGAGATGTTGGGACCCAGGAATTTTTAGGTGTGAACTATTACTGCCCATTCGTGGAAGGAGGAGCAGTCCACATGATAGGAGAGAGAGGAGATAATTATTGGAGCCAGGTCATTGGACAGATGAAGACAGCATTATATTAATCTACCTGGGGCTTCACCTTCCAAGTGAAGGGCAAGATTCAAGCAAACAGAAAGGTCATTGGCAGATAAGGCCTTGCTTGATACACTTCCTTTTCTCCCTCCTTCCTCCTAGCTCCAGCGTAAGTGGATTCAAAGGTTTCTCCTAGGAAGCCCGTCCCAGTAGGGGCAGAGGCCTTGAAGCTGGGTGGGGCTGGGTGGGGCTGGGTGGGGCATGCTCCTCCCCCATTTCCCCCACAAACTCTTATGCAACCTCCAATAATCAACAAAAATCAGTTGGTGTCGCGGACGATAGACACGCTCTGAGAAGCCGCTGGAGCCGTCAGAGGAGCCAGCATGGTGAAGTTTGCACCGCTGTTCATGCCATGGGAGCGCAGGCTGCAGACCTTCATGGTCCTGCAGTGGGTCTTCTCCTTCCTGGCCCTGGGTAAGGCGAGCTGGGCTGGGGGCTGGGAGATCATGGACACCTGCCACTCCGGGTGCACAAGTGTATTGATGGTGCAAAGACATTCGCCCTAATGGGGCCTTTGCTGCTCTCAGAGGTCTCAGAGCATAGGGATAGCAGGTTGTGGTAGAAGCCATTGTGTGTGGCTTTGGACAGGTTACTGAGGTTTCTAGCTTAGTACAAGGACAGAGACCCTGCCTCAGGCTGCCTGGTGGTGGTGTGTGGAAGGACCTAGGTGATTATGGAAAAGTTCCAGGTTCTGTAGGCCTTCTCAGAAGGGATGGATTTCCTTCCTTCCTTTCAGAGAGGAGGAAACAGACTGGTGGGTAGGGAAAGAGAAAGGAACAGGGAAAGAATAGGAGTGTGAGCGAAGGTAGAGACTGCCAGGGTACTGGGGCATAAGGGAGGTTCCCAGGCGAGCCTGGCTCAGAGTCTGGCTGGGCAACAGAGCAGCTAACCTCTGCAGGTCTCTAATTCTAATCAGCTGCGGAGTGGGAATATCACTGCTGAGCTGGTAGAGCTGTTGTGGGATGAAGTGAGGAATGTGCTTGCTTTGCCCAGCGCACACTGGGCTGGACCCCTGGGCTGGGGTCCCATGGGAAGTATGCTTAAGTCCCCCTCCCCATCCCACCCCCACCACAAGCACACTGATGGTGGCCAGGGAGACCACCCTGGCCCAGACTCCACTCTGCTGAAGGGAACTCTTTTGAGGAGGGCGGGGGGGGGGGTACGGCGGGGGGAGAGAGTGATGGTGGAGGGGTGGGGGGTGGGGTGGGGGTTGGTGTGTGTGTGGGATTCCTTAGTTCCCACACCAGCACCAGACAGTGTAGGCTGTGCTTCCCTGGGGGCTGGTGTTCAGCCTGTGCACGGATGCCACTATCCAGGTGTTACAGTCCGGGGTTCCTCTGTACCAGCTGGTCACCAGCATCACACACACACACACACACACACACTCAGGTGCTCCCTCAGAACCCCCTCACAGTTCTGCCACTGAAGGATTCACCCCCAGCAAAGCGGGCCTCCAGCACCCTGTTTCCCTTATGATTCATCTGTGTCTCTCTCCCACGGGTTCTTAAACATTTTAAACACCCCTGGCAGAGAAATGAAATAACTTAACTGCCCAAGGTTGTAGGTCTGGAGTCCTGGGCTCCTTCTACAGCCAAAGGAAGAAAGGGAAGGAGGGGCAGAGAGAGGAGGAGGGCAGACGGTGTGGGAGGAGGTGTGCGTAAGAGGCTAAGAGGCTGGTGGAGATAGCCTGGGAAGGAGGCCTAACAGGACAGGCTGCGAGTCTGAGGGCTCCCGGACAAAGGTCGCCTGGGGGCCTAGAGATAGGCTGTGGCCTGGGGATCCCAGGGGGTAAGGTTTGTCAGGCCCAGCGTGCCTTCTGTGATCTTGGGGCCCCGGAGTGTGTTTGAACATCCTGTCCCTGCACCCCACCCGGCCTCGGTCCCCCAGCCCTGCGGGCGATGTCATAGGAGCCTGGGAATGTCAGGAGCGGCCCAGAGAGGTCTAGTAGCTCCGGGCCTGGAGGACTAGAAGGAGGAAGGCTGGGAAAAGGGATGTGGGCCCCTGGTCCTGGGAGTAGGAGGTGTTACCCTATCCCTCATCCTGGGAGCAAAGGGGAGCCTCGGAAGGGCTTTAGGTAGGGGAGTGACGAGGTCCCTCTGGGTGCTGAAGATCCCTTGGCTGCAGGGGAGGTATGTACTGTGTTTTCAGTGTGGGGGGATGGGCTGATGGCAAGGCACCATCCCAGTCCTCATCAGGGGCCACCACACTATGGCACATGGCTGAATCCAGCCCACTGACCCCTTTTGTATTTGTACAGTTTATGAGCTAAGTTTACATTTTCAAGGGGTTGTATTTTAAATGGTTAGGGACCTATGTAATATCATCCACGTTGGGTCTTGAGCCGCAAAGTCTAAAATATTGACCATCTGGTCCTTTAGGAAAAAGACTGCCAAGTCTGGTCTAGCGAGGCTGGCAGAGGGTGGGGAGATGTGGCCCCATTTGGGAGCTGTTTAGGAGATGGGGGCCACGGGGCAGATTGAGAGGCCCTTTGTCCATCGACAGAGGACTGGATGAACAACACGTGGTTGGCGCACACGAGAGAGTAGCATTTAGCTCCAAAAGGGAAGGGAATTCTGACACACGGGGCAGCACGGATGGCACGAGCAGACCGCCGTGGCATCATGTGAAGTGACACAAGCCAGTCACCAAAAGGCCAACACTTGACGATTCTACGAGCTTCCTAGAACAGTCCTATTTGTAGAGCCGGAAAAGCAAATGGTGGCCAGCAGGGGCTGGAGGAGGGGGCTCGGGGAGTCAGAGTTTCGAATTTGGGAGGGGGAGGGAAAGGAGGGGGGAAGGTGTCCCAGAGATGGTGGTAGTGATGGCTACACAGGGAATGGACTTAATGCATCTGAACTGTGCTTAAAAATGGTTAATGTGATACATTTTATGTTAATGCGCCTTTTATCGCAGTAACAATTTAAAACACAAAGTGCCCCAAACGGTGACCCTGGAACGTTAGCTTTCTGAGGGTAGGATTCTGTGTCTGTCCTTCAAGGCCGCCCACTAGCACCTGGCCCGTCACAGCTGCTCTGTGTAAAGTGAACACCTGTGAGCCCCGAGCTATGTCATCTGGCTTATGAACTCTACCACTGTTTGGACTGGGTCAAGGTCCCCTCCACCAGGAAACCTGCCAGGAATGATACGCCCAACTACCGTCCTTTCCAGTAGAATATACAACTGAAAGCTGACCTTTAAGAGAATGAGTGCATGGTGTTGAGTGGAGGAAAGGGGGTGGGGAAGGAGCCATATTCTCTAGCAGTATTCTTTCCATCAGCATCAGATTAGGGACGGCCCACAGACCAGCTGACCCTGAAATGAAGCTGGGATTAGTTTATGGCAAGGGATTCGGACCTGCAGGTCGGAGGGAGAGCTCCTCACTGGGCCTTGTCCTAGCCCAGCCCTGCTACATCCCTGAGCATCGGCCAGCCATCTCCTTCCCTCCTTCACTGGGAAAGGGCACACCCCTGAGCATCGGCCAGCCATCTCCTTCCCTCCTTCACTGGGAAAGGGCACTGTGGGAAGGAGGAATCAGCATGAGCAAAAGCTAAGGGACTAAAGGAGTTCAGGGAGCTGTAAGAACACAGCAGTTCATGTGGCCAGAGCACTGGGGGTGCAAGTGGGTGAGGAGAGGCTGGAGCAGGAGGTGGGTAGGGCCAGCCAGCTCCTCCCAGAGTTACAGGAAAGCCAGGGAAGGGCTTTAAAGAGAGGAAGACCTGGCCAGATTGATCTGTGGAAAGATGGGGCAGAGGGTAGGCAGAAAGAGTGTCCCCATTTTCTCTGAGGTCCCCCAAAATGGAAACCAGAAATGGATAATCCAATCAGTCCTGAAGCAGGCATTCACTGAGCATCTGGGGAGTGCAGACTACAGAGAGAGGGAGGTGGGACGGTGGGGAGGGGGGTATTTAGGGGGATGTGGGGTGTGGGGAGGGAGGAGGCCAGGGTGAACAAGGGAGCCGGGACAGTGGGAACTATTAATTTTGAAGTTGAACCTACCTAGGTTCCAGTCTCCTCCAAGCAAGACACTGGTGGGTGCATTTCCTCCCTGAAGGCGTGGGAAGCTGAGCTCTTCCTCCTGGGGCCACAGGCTGGACGGGGCGGTGCTGCTAGTGCAGGGCATACAGGCGACTCTGTGTGGACGTCTCACCTCCTTTCTCTCAGACCCCTGATGGCTCCTGCTTCCCTCCCCAGCCCAGATCTGCATTGTGGTCTTCATAGGCCTCCTGTTCACGAGATTCTGGTTAGTCAGTGTCCTATATGCGACCTGGTGGTACCTGGACTGGGACAAGCCACTGCAGGGGGGCAGGCCCATCCAAGCCCTAAGGCGCTGCTTCCTGTGGAAGTACATGAGGGACTATTTCCCCATCTCGGTGAGTACTGGCACTGGCGGGGATAGGGTTGCGGGGTAAGTGCCCCTCGGGCTGCGGGGGGCAGAATGCTGGGCTGGGTGGGAGGGGCCAGAGCTTACACCACTGTGGGGCCTGGGGAAGAGTCCCGCTTCGCTCTGGCCGTCATTTCCCAGGGTTGGGAAGTGTCAGGGTTTGGAGGAGCTCTGTGGGCACACACATGTATCCTACAGGTGTAAGCCCTCAGCGGCCAGGGAGGGAGTGAAGGTAATAAGCTCAAGGTCCCAAGAGACCATCGAGCCCCACCCTTTATCAGAGGGGGAGAATGACACCCTGAGAGGGACAAAGGTGTGACCAACTCCACACAACAAGTTCTGGTTTTGAGGCGTGTGCATGAACTATGGGGGAAGGGGCAGGGGAGAGAGAGCCCTGAACTGGTTCTCGGTTCTATCCTGCCCCATCTCCAGATTGCTGGGTGTCCTTGAGCAAAACCTCGCCCATTCTGAGCCTCAGTTTCCCCAGATATCTAGAAAGCAGACTGACCCCTCCTCCCCTGTGCACGTTTGAATCTCTCACTCTGACTCGGGGCATCTCATTGTGGATACTTGACCCTGGACTCAAACGTCAGTCCTGAGTAAAGCAGACCCTCAGACCCGCTGGCTCCTTTACCGAATGCCAGACAGACAGTCCTGGGACTTGGGCAGCCAGGTAGGGCTGGCGTATTGGCTGGATGGGACAGGGTGGGAAGGGAGTGGGGAACACAGAGAGGTGCCAGGCAGGGAAAGCTGGCCGTCCCCTGGAAACGGGAGAAGAAAGGCATAAAGTGCGGCCTCTGGAGCAGGGCAGACTAGGTTCTAATGCCAGCGCCACCGCAGCCTGCGGTGCCCTTGGGGGAGTTTCACTCTCTTAGCCTCAGTGTCCTCATATGTAATGTGAAGATGACGCCACACATGTCACTGAGTTGGGCGGATTTGCTGAGCCAGCAGGAACGCACCGTGCAGGTTGGCAGGACACTAGGTGCTAGTATTACGTGACCGAGTCAATGGGGAGCGTGGAGAAGCGTGCATGTGGCTGTGGCTGGGGGGAGGGCTCTGACAACCCAGAGCCCGGCTGCTCTGACCTTCACACCTGCCTGGCTTCTCCCATCCTGGAGCTCCACCTCTTCCCACCCCTCCTGGTGTTAGGTCCCTAGCTGGCAAAGGGGGAGGGCGTGGAGGACACAGACTCCTGGGCACTCAGCAGTGGACTCAGGGCTCCTGCCTGACTCCCTTCTGAGTGTCCTGGGGCCCAGCGAGGACTTGGGGAAGCTGGGCAAGAGCTGGGGTACGAAGCCCCGAGCTCCACAGTGAGCAGGGCCTCCTGGGCAAAGGGCAAGGGTGGGACGGGGCAGGGCTGGGTGGTAGGGCATCGGGGTGGGGGCTGGGGAGAGGGAAGGAAGTTGAGTGGCAGAGAATTCCACGCTCGTGAGGGATGCTACTTGTGGAAGGGCAGAGTGAATGGGCAGCGCCGAACTAACCCAGGAGTCCATGTTGGGGGAGGACTTCTCCCCATATTTGCTTGTCCACAAAGACAAACAGGGTCTGCGCCTATCCTATCCACTGCCCTTCCTGATCCTCCCCTAGCCAGGCACTACTGGCCCTGGTGGGACACTGCCCTGATCTGCCTCAGTCCTTTGTGTAGGGTTTCTGGATTGATGCCCGCTGAGGGCCTGTTGCATCACCCCTGCAGAGGACGGGCAGTACCACCACGTGGCCAGCAGAGGGCGAGATAGCATGCACTTGACTTGCAGGTTCTAGGCTGGGAGCCTGCAGGGCTGGGGATGGGGCCCACAGATCCCCATCCCCACCTCTTCCCAGAAGACCCTCCCACTCCTCCACATACGTTTACAGCTCCCGCCACGCTGGGATCTTGAGAGGTGCAGAAGGTAGGTAACTCTCCCACACACATTCACAGAATTCTGTTTTCCCTTGTCAAATGCATATAGATTTCTGAGATTCTTCTATCAGTTCTTAGGGTGATTTTATGAACTAGCATCTATGGATGGAATTCCAAGCAGAATTGGGAAACTCTCTGGGCCTTGCAGTTTTCTGAACTCATGCTACAGGCTTCTAAAGAGCTGATGGTGAAGAATCAGGCGATGTTTCCCGTAGGAGACACTGATCCCACCTCATGCTGAAGGCCAGCTACAGAGCTAGGTTCCCCTGGTGAAGATTTCATCCTCCTGGAGTCAACACTGTCTCCACAGGCCAAGGCCTGAGAAGGGATGGAGTGCTGTGGCCTGGTGTCAGGAAATGCTGCAGGCCTGGGGAAGCACAGGATACCTCCCCTCCCACACCTGGGACCTCCCTAAGGTCCTCACAGCCCTGTGGACGTCACTGGGGACTTCAGGCCCTCCCTCCCACTCCCCCCACTACCAAGAATACTGGGGGCTCTTAACCTGAGTCAGAAGAAGGTGGGTAGCCAGCCGCCTGCCCAGGACAGATCTCCAGCGTGCACTTGGACGGAGTAACACTTCATCCTGTGATGGTTCCTTTCATCACAGGAGGGCTCTGCCTGGGAGAAGGTCTTCCTTCACACTGAGCTCTGCCTGTCCTGACCACCCGCCCCGCCCCAGGGGTCCTGCCTCTGCCTTGGGCACAGCTGTTCTCTCAGCCCTCCGGCTGCCCTGCAGGGAGGGGGCCTCCTTCCTGCTCAGTTCCTGTCCTTGCTGTCCCTCCCCAACCAGCAGCTCTCAGGAGGCTTTCTGTGCACAGACATTTGGGGCTAAATGATGGATGGGGGGGGTGCCTTCATCCCTGGCCTCTACCCACTAGTAGCACTCCCCTCCACCAGGTGTGACAACCAAAAACGTCTGCAGACATTACATGTCCCCTGGTGGGCCCAGGGAACTGACACTGGTTGAGAACTGCTCTGGGGCCCAGGGTCTGTCTCCAAAACTCCTCCCCCACTAGCTACCTGAATCCTGACCAGTCAGCTCTTTATCTGGACTCTGCTACAGTCCATCCTGCACACAGCAGCCAGGATACTCAATGCCACAACAGCTGTGACTCCCGTGACACCTAAAAATCAAATCTAATTTTTGCCCAGCCTGCAGGTCCCTGGACCCTGGACCGCTGCTTATGCCTCACCTTCCCCCTTTGCCTTTCAAGTTCTCCAGGGGTGAGCTGTGTTCCCTGGGCTGGCACCCTTACTGGGAAGTGCACCCTTTCACCCCATTAACCCCCACCACTTTTCACCTGGGGACTCCTGCAAGGCGGCAGAGCCTGCAGGAGCCAGGTCACCTGTGTTGAAGTGTTGCCTCTGCCACTTTACTAGCTATGTGACCTAGAAGCAGTTAATTAACTTCATGCCTCAGTTTCCTCATCTGTAAAATAGGGATGTTGTCACCACTACTTCCCTGGCAGCATGAACAGAAGATGGCTCAAGTCAGTATACTGACATCCCTCGGCATGGGAGGTGCTGGGAATGGGCACCACCTGGGGCAGTCTTTCCAGCTATCCGTGTTCAGCACATCCTGTATTAAACTCTTAAGACATCCTTTTTTTTTTTTTTTTTTCCTAAAAGTAGTCTCCACGCCCAGTGTGGAGCCCAACACAGGGCATGAACTTGTGTCCCTGAGATCAAGACCCAAGCTGATATCAAGAGTTGGGGGACTGAGCCACCCAGGCACCCCTCTAAGATACTCTTAATGGTAAAGCAGCAGTATTTTATGTACCACTAAGAAAAAAAATCCCTCCAGAGAAATCATCAAATGCATCTTGAGAACATAATGTTAAGATGCAAAGGAATGGTGTATCTTAGAATTGAGGGGATACAGCAGCAGATGTCAGTGGGTGTCTGTTCTGTGAGCCCGTGAGTGCAAGGGGGAGAGGGCAGGGGCAAGGGGGTCTGAAGCCCATCTTGATGGCACACCCAGGCTGCCAGGGCCAGAGAGAATAGCCAAGCCTTTCCTTCCACTGGCCATGATGGGAGACAGGAAAGGACTCGAGTACCTACACACACACACACACACACACACACACACACACACACACGGCCAAAGGCCTGAAGCTGGAAGGGATTCCTTTGTTGTAAAGGGGGTGACTCTAAAACTTTGATATATATCATAATCCTCTGGGAAATCTGCCACAAATCAGATGCCCCAAGGCCCGAGCCAGAATACTGAATCAGACCTTGCTTGCCCTGCATTTTTAAACTGCCAAGTAATCGAGGTATATAAAAGGTCATGAACAGGTTCTCCAGGGCCAGGTCTTGGAGCTGGGAGGGGCAGGCTGCTGGTGCAGGAAGCGCCTTCTCCTGAGAGCCCTGGACATTCCAAGTTTGACTGAAAGGAAATGGCCCCTGAGACAGTCCTGAGTCTCAGGATGTCTCTCTGGTTCTGGAACAAAGGGTCTCTCAGGTGCTCTCAGCGGGAGACTGAGCTCAGGTCGTCTGTGTCTTTGGGCAGGTCGCTTACCCTCCTCTGCACCTCAGTTTGCTCAGCCGTCAAATGGGGGCTCTTGCACTGCAGCCCCCCTCCTTAGGGCCACGGTTACACAAGCCGGCGGCGTGGGTGCTTTGTGAGCCATAAAGGACCGATCAGGACAGTGGCCGTCACCATCAAGTGTGTGAGAGGACACAAGGGCGTTTGTTGAGAGATGGGCCTGGGTAGACGGCGGGACAGTGATGGCCCCGTCAGTGCACACACTTGCACACACATACATCAGTGCCCAGGCAGATACTGGCACGCATGCCCAGACACGGGCCCTCACATTCACCAGGGTATTTCTCTATATGCAAAGGCTTCTTTATTAAGGATAGTCATTCTTTCATTCATTTGTTCATTTATACGTTCATTGTTCATTCAAAATAGGTAATATGTTCTTGTTCAAAATTCCAAAGCGACGAGGGGGTACGTGGGTGAAAATTCCCCGCCCCAGAGGCCACTAGGACCACTAGCGTTTGGTGTGTCTGCAAATGAACAAGTGCGTGTCCCCTTTCCCAGCACAGTCAGTGACACTCTGCCCACATTGACTTGCCCTTTGCTTTGTCCTAACCAGTGACTGGGGCCGTCTTCCCCTGCCAGGCCAGGGAGATCTTGTTCCTACCTCTCTAGGGCTGCCCTTTGCCCCACTGTGTGGATGTTGTGAGAATTTGCCTCAATGGGCCCTATTGATGGGCACTGGAGGGGGTGCTGAGGTTTGGATAGTACCAAAAAAATGATGCTTCGGTTAGTAATCTCGTCCACGGGTCATTTTACAAAACGACACAGCCAAAATGAAAAACCGTGCCGAAACTCCTCAGCAGTGGAGTTGCTAGGGTAAAAGGTCGGACCTGCTTTTAGGTATTCAGCTATTGCGCAATCGCCTTTCCAGGGCTTGTGCAAAATTGCCTTCCTGCTGGCCGAGGAAGAATTCGTGTGCCTGTGCGTCCGTGTGGGGAGCCAGGCGTGTTTGTAGAGGAACACGCCAGATGGGTTCCCAAGCAAGCGCCCTTCCCACTGAGGATAACCAGAGGTTTCTCTCTTCCAGCTTTAGCTTCACCTCTAATAAGTACCCCCTGTGGGAGCAGAGACATTTGTCCTCGTGTAGGAGGCAGTGGCCTCTCCAACTGTGGTCCCTGTAGGTTTCTGCAAAGGATCAGTGGGTAACTGGGGGCCATACTGGGCAGGGGTGGGGGGATTGCAGAAACCAAGTCCAGGTGAAGTGCTGGAGAATCTGGGGTTGGTCGGCCTGGATGGGGGGCAGTTGGCTCATATCCCTGTCACTGTCCCCAGGTCCCTCCAGGCTGCTCTGAGGACAGGCAGCCAGGCCTCTGGGACCCCAAAGGTGGCAGCAAGAATCCTCAGGGAGCCACCCGCTGCAAGTTTTAGCTTGATGACAGGACGAACTTTCACGGTGGCAAAGCTGAGCCGGGGCAGAAAGGGCTGCCCTGTGCCGGGGAGTGCAGACTGTGGGAACTGGGTGGTTCCATCAGGGGCTTGGGGCATGGCCCAGGGGCCTTCAGACTCTTGAGGGCTGTGGCTCCTGAAGAGCAGGGCAGTGTAAAAGGTGGGCCTGCGGTTCCTGGCAGGGTGGCGGAGGGATTGCCTCCCACCCCACCTAGTCACTGCCCGCAGCTATAGTCTGCACCCTGGACCACGGAGCAGCCTGTCCAGGAATGGGCAGGCCAAGAGCAGCATCTGTTAGCTCAGCTCCTGCCCTTCCACCCTCATCCTGCTATACCTGGGAGCTGCTAAAGACAGCAGCTGTCCTCTCCCAGGCCATCTGTGATGGCTGGTGGTCTCTACCTCCATGCTGCAGACACGACCAGACCTTGGCAAGTTGCTTGCCAGCAGAAGACAATGGTTGAGGGGCAATGAGGGCCTGGCGTAGGGGGAGCAGGGAGCCCCAGGAAGACACTTGCATTGTACAGAAGGGTAGATAAGCCTCCTGGCTTCGTACTTTTCCAGCCACTCCTGCTAAGATAGCAAGATTGCAATGCTCACTCCCAGGTCTTAAGTGCCCATTTTTCTTACATTGAGTTTTGTTAAACTGGGGCTCTTCCAGCATGGTGGCACCCCCGCGTGTCCCTTCGATGCCTTCAAATGATACCTGGTCCTGTAGTAATCTTGGTAATTTCAGGGTACTGCACACCAGGGCTTCTTAGCAGCCCTGGGAGGTAGGCAGGTCAGGGCTAAATGTCCCCATTTTACAGATGGAGAGCCTGAGAGGGAAGCAGTTTGTCCAGAGTCAGCCATGAATATGAGAGGGTGTCCCTGGGTGCATTCACACACCATAACTCAGTATTCCTAAGAAACTGAGGCTCAGAGATGGAGAGCAGCCTGCCCAAGGTCACCCTGATGAGTGGCATGGTCAGGGTTGGCACACAGGTCCCGCTCCAGCTCACCGGGTTGCTGTCCTTGCAGCTGGTCAAGACTGCTGAGTTGGACCCCTCCCGGAACTACCTTGCGGGCTTCCACCCCCATGGGGTCCTGGCGGCCGGAGCCTTTGTCAACCTGTGCACGGACAGCACGGGCTTCCCTTCGCTCTTCCCGGGCATCCGCCCCCGTCTGATGATGCTGACCCTGTGGTTCCGGGCCCCTTTCTTCAGGGATTACATCATGTCGGGGGGTGAGTATTTACACCCATAGGTAGCCCAGGAGGATGAGGCTGGAGGCAAGGGACGAGGCATCTTAGGAAGGGGAGGCCTGCCAGCACTTCCATACTTCTTGCAAGTGTGCGTGCAATGGGAGAAGTAGCTAGACCCAAAGGAGTACTCCGCACAGCCGCGTGCAGGGAGAGGACTCAGTTCCAGTCCTCAGGGGACACCCAGCTGGAGGCAGTGGGGTGGGGACCTGGGCCTCTGCACCACTTCCGGTGGTCTCTCTCTTGGGTCTCACCCACACCACCATCCCTGCCCCCTTACCCGTACCTGAGCACGCACCTTCCTCTCTCCCCAGGGCTGGTCACGTCGGACAAGGAGAGCGCTGCTCACATTCTGAGCAGGAAGGAAGGTGGCAATCTGCTGGCCATTATCGTAGGGGGTGCCCAGGAGGCCCTGAATGCCAGGCCAGGAGCCTTCACGCTGTTGCTCCGGAACCGCAAGGGCTTCGTCAGGCTCGCCTTGATGCACGGGTATCTGGGGAGAGGGCTCTTGGCTCCAGGGAAGATTTGCAAGGGTTAGATTTTGGTGGGAAGAGAGCAAAGATTAAGTGGCTTGTATTTTGGCAGGGAGAGTCTCAGTCTGTTTACAACAAAGATTAAATTTTGGTGAGAGATGTACTATGGCATGCCCCCATACCAGAGAAGATTTCAGAAGGGAAGCTTGGTGATCGAAGGCACCAAGTGGGAAGGGACGTGTCTGCCCAAAGCTGGTACAAGATATGACATCTGTGGGATCTGGGAGGATAGAGTGTGAGGCATATCACAGAACTCTTCTACTTAGAAGCATCTTTGAAGAACACAAGCTAGATGGGGCCGGAGAGATTTCTCTGCAAAGCTCATGGATGTTTTCTATCTGGAAGGGCTCTGAAACATTCTGGTCTGTCTGTCCTTTACAACTGGGAGATTGTGGCCCTAAGAGGGGCCAGGACCTGCCCAAGGTCAGAAAGCAAAGCTATGGCAGGGCTGGGAGACAACCCAGGCCTCTGACTGCTGACCCAGGGCTCCATCCTCTGCTCTAATTCCCGGTCGCTGTGTCCCTGCAGGAAGCTAGCTTGGGGTCTCCTATGAGACCTTCCACGCATATCCTCTCCTGTCTCTCTCCAGGGCAGCTCTGGTGCCGATCTTCTCTTTCGGGGAGAATGAACTCTTTGACCAGGTTGAGAACTCTCCTGGCTCCTGGTTGCGCTGGATCCAGAACCGGCTGCAGAAGATCATGGGCATCTCCCTCCCACTCTTCCACGGCCGTGGTGTCTTCCAGTACAGCTTTGGTCTCATACCCTACCGCCAGCCCATCACCACTGTGGGTGAGCCACGAGCCAGCCTGGCCGGGGAGGGGCGGGGCGGCTACAGGGAAAGAGGCCTGGGCTCTGGGCTGCAAGGGGACATGGAGACAGGTCAGACACATCCTTGCCCTCCTGGAGCTCACATTCTAGACCGGGAAACACACTTACGAGACCAGGAAACAGACACTGCTTATCAAGCAGGTAAGCCTGATAGAAGGCACTCTGGGACGGGAACTGAAACAGGCACAAGGGACAATAGTCACCACAGATTACAGAGTGGCTGCTGTGTGCCAGGCAGGGTCCCTAATGTGCAGCAGCTCGATCTGCCCTAACGACCTTCAGGACAGGGACTACCATCCCCCTTTCACTAATGGTAAACTGAGGCTCCGAGAAGTTAAGTAACTTCCAAAAGAACACACTGCCTTTGAGTAACAAGGTTGAGGATTGGATCAGGATTTATTTTGACTTTTTATTTTTCTAGAGAAGGAGGTTTAACTCTGACCCAAAGGATCTCATAAGGCTTACTGGAGAGGATGGGTACAAGGAAAGGGCATTCCAAGTCTATTAGAATTGTGTGTAGAGTAGGGATTGCTACACTTGGATTAGAGCCTGAGGGATTTTCCCATAAATAATGGGCATGAGCTCTCGTCCATGGACCCAGCACTGTCTTTTTCAGCTCTTGGGACTCCTCATTTGCTTTCTTCTTGGATCCCAGCTAGATCCCTCTGACGAAGCCTATAGAGGAAGGTTCGTCTTTTTCCATCTGTTTATTTGCTAGTTGAGCACAGACCTGGTGTACCCCTACACCATGACTTTCCCTGTGTATTGTGGCAATATTTTCAAGAGTGTTAATACTCCTGCTGCCCCCAGACCTATTGCCAAGGGAAGGCCGGGGAGCGATCACCCCAACCAGGCAGGAGTAGAGGAAGGAGGTCACTTTGGGCTTCCCTAGAACAGGCCAGATGGAGAGAGAAGGAGGAGGAAGAGCTGCGTGGGCTGTGGGCCCACCTCATCCTAGATCTACAGGTACTCCTGATCATGACATGTTGGGCTCCCAGAACCCTGTGGTCTGGAAATTACGAGCATATCCTCAGGATTTGAAAACTGGAATGGGATTCTTCCTCGCTGTGTGACTTGAGCAAGTTGCTTAGCCTCTCTGAGCCTCATTGCACCACCTGTCAACAGGGGATAAGAGCTCCTGTCCCCATAGAAGTGTTACGGGGATTAAAGGAGATGATGCATGGCAAGCGCCTGGCACATTCCATGGCACGAGGCAATGCCCGCAGGTGTTGTTACTATATCAGAATCTTGGAGTTACCATAACATCTTAGAAGCCATCACCCAACACAGGGTTGAAAGGGATGGCAGTAAGAGCACTTTGTGCAGGGATGCCGTGGGGTAGGGCTCCTGCAGCCCCATGGTTCCTGCTCTGGACCAACACACACACTTGTGCCTTGCAGTGGGAAAGCCCATTGAGGTGCAGAAGACACCATACCCCTCACAGGAGGAGGTGGACAAGCTGCACCAGCGCTATATCAGGGAGCTGTGTGACCTCTTCGAAGCCCACAAGCTGAAGTACAATATCCCCGCGGACCAACACTTGGAGTTCTGCTGAGCGCCTCCCCAGAGGACAGGATTGGCATTAGGGAGCCCAGTGGAAGGTGCTGTGATCTAAGAAGGCTTCCTGGAGGCATCTATTGAACATACCTTCACAGCCTTCCCAGACCTCTGCAAATCCAACCACACCAGGCCCCAAGTCCCAGCTGGTGAGCAGGAGGGAACACCAGGCTCTGGCATTGGTGATTTTCACCCCTGCTGCAAAACCCCTGCCAGCCTCCCTCTCCTTGGCCTGCTCCTCTGTGAATGGGAGAGACTGCTGGAAGAGAGGGATTTCTGAGGTCTCGGTCCCCTGTTGTCATGTCTCTCGAGGGACAGAGAAAGAGAGGGGCCACTGTCACCTGGTTTTTCTTCCTTGACCTTGAGTTTCCTTGACCTTGTGTAAAGGCACAAAAGAAGCGCCTGCTCCAGCCCCATCTCCTACAAGCTCCCTCATCCCGCACCCTGGATGTCTCCGCCCCTCCCTCCCTGTGCCAGAGAGGAGGGGTGGCCTTGCAGTCTCTGTGCTCATGCTAAGCACCTGTGCATTTCTCGGTCCTCCGAGCTGTAGACTGGCAGCCACAGGGACTGGAAAGGTGGAGAAGGAGAACTGTGCTCTGTCACTGCTGTATGGTGCTGGGCAGCCCTCTTCACCCTCCTTCTGAGCCTCAGTTTCCCTGACTGACTAAGATGAACCCTGAGACTCAGCTCTGACATTACAGAGGTGGAGAACTCCATTGTAATTTCAGCCCTGACTTGGCATAGAAAGGTGGGGGGAGGGTCTCCATAAACATCAGTTCAACAAATGAAAGGATTCTGTTTTAGCCTTCTTCTGTTCCTCCTCATTCCTCAACAAAGAGGGCTCATCAAATCCTCTCTTTGGACCCCCACCCTGGCCCTGTGGCCCTGCAGCCATACCTCTACTTCCTAGAAGGTGGGTTGGACAGGGCCAGAGAACACCATGTTGACTCATCTTCCTGATCCGTCAGCCCCAACCTTACCAGCCCTGGTCCTGATCTGCTGGGCAAGGAAGTTGAGAAGCTGCGTTAAGATGCAGAGCAGACTGACACGGAAAAGGAAGACCAGCCGCCAGGAGTGTATGTTTCTGTGTGTCTGCAGGGTGGGTGACATGGGGACAGATGCCCTGATGAGAAGATTCTGGATTCCTAGGTTTGGGACATATGTCAGTAGTGAAGGTCAGGATGGCCAGTGGGGACCGTCCTTGTGACTTCCCCTCCCCCTCCAGCAGGGAAGCAACATCTTTTCTCTCCAGGAGCAAATCATACCCATAACTACAACAGCAGGGACACCCGAGAGTTGTAAACTTGGGTTTAAATCCTGGCCCATCCCTTCTTCGGTGGCTCTGGGTGAGTCATGTTGTTTCCAAACCTCAATTTTGCCATCTGAGGAATAAAGACTACCATACCCATCTCTGGTGTTGTGAGCATAGTAAGATAATATTTGAAATGTGTAAGCCACCCCACGTCATGTCTGGCATGGTGTGGAATATGGGTAAATTAGGACTCAGGTGATAAAGGTACCCTGTGTCTCAGGAAGGTGCCTGGTAGCTGATGAGGCAGTATGCTAGAAGGGTCACAAGGGAAGTGGGAACAAAGAGTGGTGGGGTTCAGGGGAGGGAGTGATGATTCCAGAGGAGGAAGTGGAGGAGGTGACAGGTGGGCAGGGCTGTGAAGGAAGGGCAATATTTGCAGAGAGAAGTGCTTGCCCATCAGAGTTCTCTATTGCTGTCTAGCGAGCCATGCCAAAGCTGAATGGTTGAAGAAGCAAGGAGTTGGTATTTCTCGCAATTCTGTGGGCTGACCAGGTGGCTCTTCTCAGTCTGCCCTGGGCTCCTTGCAGCTGCATACAACTGGGGCTGGGCCTCTCTTGACAGGTGAGTCTGATGGGTCTTTGGCGTTCGGTGGTGGCTGGATTTGGTAAGAATGGGAGCAAGGCTGCAAAGCTCTTAAATCCTGGCCTGAGCAACTTGCCCAGCATCTTTTCATTCCATTCTGTCGATCAAAGCCACTCCTGAGCATCCCCCCCCACCACTTTAAGCGTTAGGAATAGACTCCGCCTCTGCCTGGGAGGAGCATCAGTGTCAGAATACAGCAGGCTGGAGGTCCACGAAGAGATTCTGTGGCCATGTTGGCCAACAATCGACAAAACAGCAGTAAATGGGGGTGCCTGGGTGGTTCAGTGGGTTAAAGCCTCTGCCTTCGGCTCAGGTCATGATCCCGGGGTCCTAGGATCGAGCCCCGCATCCGGCTCTCTGCTCGGCGGGGAGCCTGCTTCCCTTCCTCCCTCTGCCTGCCTCTCTGCCTACTTGTGATCTCTGTCTGTAAAAAAAAACAAAACAAAACAAAACAAAAAACCAAAAAAACAACGGTAAATGAAAGTCTGCTGTGGGACACCCCCCCCCCCCGCCCCCAAGTGTAGTGGAATTCTCTGCGTGACCATGATAAGAGCTGTAGTTTATCCACAGGACACCAGCTCCTTTTCAGCTGCTGCCCCATCCCCATCTTGCACTCCCTAGTCCATCCTTAGTGACCAGCCAGGGTGTAGGGGCCATCTCTGGTCAGAGGACACAGGCCATGCTGGGGACCCTGCAGGGAAGGAGCCAGGAATGGGCATTCCCGCTTCCCTCTCTCCCCTCCCTCTTCTGCCAAGGTTCCCCTCTGCCTGAGCCCCTTTGTGAGCTGGAGGGCACAAGGGCCTGAGGCTGCAGTGCACACAGGTAGGCCTCCAGGAAGGAATGGGGTGCAGACAAGTGAACAGTGGTTCTGCAGAGGTCCATGGAAGACAGATATCCACCTTCAAGTCCAAGCTTCTTAGTGCCTTTCGCCACTCTTCCATCATCTGGCCCAGTTTTCTCAGTCCTCATTTGTCCTCCTCCTTTAGTCATGGGCTCGCATCACACCGAACCATTTGTAGTTCCTTGTATCAGATTTGCTCTCTTTCTCCCCTCTAGGCTTTGCCCATGCTGTTCCCTCTGCCTGGAACGGCATCTCCCCCGCCCCACCTCCCCCTTTGTCTGGGAAATTCCTATTCGTCCTTCAGTACTGGTTTCCTCCATTTGGGAAGGCCTTTCTTAATGCCTCTGGTTGAAGTAGGGGTCTCACGGGGTGCCCCAACTTCCCCTTCCTCTGCCATGGCACTCACACCTGGGTGGCTGCTGGGTGGTCCCAGTCCCATGCATGATACCTCTGCCTCCAGTGACCTACCTCCAGCCTATCCACGTGTAGCACCTGCCTCCACTCTCCAAATAAAACCCAACACCCTAAAATGGTCTCCAATGCCTCAGGATAATGCCCAAACTCCTCCTCAGCCTCCAGAGCCTTCCTCATTTGCCCCTAGACTTCACCAGCCTCCTGCTGGATCTTCTCCCCTGCACCCCATCACCCTGGCACCGCTCACTGCTTGCTGAGTGCACACTGCTCTCGCACCCGCTGTGTCCCGGGGCATGCTGTTCCCTTGCCTTGAAACACGCTTCCTTCTAGACTGGTTGATGTCACCCATCCTCAAAGGGCGCCTCCTTTGTCGGCCATTAGCACACCCCATCTGCTCTCCTACCCTGCCTCCCACCTCACTGCCCTGAAGCAGAGTTAGTTACTTCTCTTTGGGGCTAGTTTTAGGGGTGACAGGGCCATTGTCATTAATGGGTGAGTGGACTCCTGTGTCTGCCAGTAGACTGGGAAAGCCCTGAGAGCCAAGAACAGATCCTGGCCACCCTCCGCCCCACCCCAGCACCCTGCATGGGACTCAAGGCACCTCAGCACCACACTGGGTGAGAACTGGTTGGATAAATAAATCCTAGCATGGCACTTCCTCTTGGGAGGCCTGGGGCAGGGAAAGGCCGAGAAGACCCAGGCCTTGCTTTTGGAGGTCACTAAATCAGTTCTCCACGGCTATGTGACTCCAAAACTGAGCAGCTTTAAACCACAAACAGTCATTGTTTCACAGTTCCTGAGGTCAGGAATCTGGAAGTGGCTTCCCTGAGGGATGCTGGCTCAGGAGTCTCCTGAGCTGCAACCACGCCATCATTGGCAGTTCCAGGAGACTTGAGTCGGCCAGAGGAACCACTACTCCCAAGCTCCCCAATGTGGCTGTCGGCGGAGACTCTGTCCACCTCTGTGCGGGCCTCTCCACAGGGCTGCCAGTGGTCTGCCTTCTCCCAGAGCAAGTAAGGAGAGGGACCACACTACCTTTTATGACCTCGCCTCTGTGTCACACACCATCAATTCTGCCCTATCGTATTCGTGAGATGTGTCATTAAGTTCGGCTCACACTGTACAAGGATGTGAATCCCTGGATGGGAGGTCCCTGGGGGCCGGCTTGGAGCTATCTCAGGGACAGCAGATGAGCCCTCAGAGGGCCCTCGTGCACGAGGTAACTTGCCTGTCTGGCCTCAAAGAGGGTCCCCAAATGGGTGGGGCACAGAATGAGCAGGGATGGGGAGCAGAGGGAATGCTGGCCACAGCCGCCTGGCCTGGCTGGGATGGAGGAGGAGGTGACCATGAGATTTGAGGGGGTTCGGATGGGGGAGGGGAGTGGTGAGAGACTTGGGAGGGCCAGAGGGCAGAGAATTCTTCCCTTTTCATGGTGACCCAGGAGGCCTCACATGGAGGACCAGGCAGCAAAAGAAAGGAGGCTAGGGCCTGATCTCGGAGGAGGGCTGCCCCAGAGAGCTGCCCGGCTAGGAACAGGCACACTGGACTTTGAGCAAAACATGTCCTTTTCCCGAGCGATTGCAGGTGTTTGTCTAGGGGTTGGTCTCCCCAACTGACGCAGTGTGCCAGAGCTGCACATGAAAGGGGTCAGTAATTAAATTAGTCCCTCCTGACTGACACTCCTCAGGGCCCTCAGAGCCTGCCTCAGGGGCCTCGGCATTGTCTCCACGGGAGAACAGCTCCCTGACCCCAGCACATACACACAGATTCAGATAGCCAGAGGATGACAGGTTTTGCCAGACGTGGTGGACAGAGTAAGAGGCCCTTGAGTGTGGGGTGTGCTGGAGTCTTCCAGAAATCATGCTGCCCTTTGGCCTCGGGAGAAGTTCTCAGAAGGCATTACCCACAGGGAGCAAAGGGCCCACTGGGACCCAGCCTGTGTGACATGGCTTTATGGTGCCGGGTGGGACAGGGGTCAGCCAGCACAGCACTGCCGGCAGCCACGTGGCATGGGCCACGCGGTGGCCTCACAAGGGAGCTGACTGTGCTCAGCGGGGGTTCAGGAGGAGGCTAACGCACGGAGGATGGAAGCTGCTGAGCAAGCAAAGGCAGGGAGGGGAGACCGGGCAGGGCACAGGCTGGTGACGGCCGCTCCTGTGAGTCAGCGGGCAGGAGGGAGCTTTAGGGAATGCGAGGCTGAAAGGCCAAGCCTTTGTTCAGCAAACTTGGAGACAGAGTGGTGACCAAGGCACCCAGAGTCCCTGACTTTGCCTTGCCTACTGTCTGGGGAAACTCAAATGTCTAGTCAAGGAGTCAGGAATTTCGCCCCCAGGTAGGGAGGAGCCCCGGAAGGTCCTTGAGCTGGAGTGGGTCGGGGGCAGGACCAGATGGGCAGTGGCTGCCTTGGTCTGGACTGGGCATCTGTCTTAATGACCCCACGGAAGGGCGGAGCCAGCACTGATCCACTTACAGAGAACCTAGGCCATGCTGGGCTCTGGGTGGGACACTCTTCAGGCATTATCTCAACGACACTGGCAACGACACCCACTCTTTGGAGTAAATGAGGTTCCTGTGTCAGAGAGGGGTAAGGACTTTCTGGAATCCTGGTCTCAGTAGGAAGACTGCCTGCCCAGACAGCTATTCTGTTCTACTCCCACTCTGCCTAGTTCTAGCCTCCAGCTGGGCTGAAGGACACAATGGAAGGGGCTGGGCCAGAGAACCCTTGAGGTGTGCATGACTCCCCACCCACCTGCTTGGCCCCATAGCACACCTCCCTGCACTGCACACCACCCCCCATCCCTCTCCCTGTGCCACATGCCTCCTTGAGGCTTTGTTCCGTCACCTATTATTGCTTCACCCATAAGGGAGTATTTAATAAATGCCTGTTCCTCCTCCATCCTCCCCTTTGGAAATGCCAGGAAATGGATTTTGAAAGACCCGGGAGAGTTTATGGATCGCAAATGAGGTTTGGGGTTTTCTTAGACTCTAACTCACCACTGACTCCTTGCTAGAAAACCTTTAACCAGTGCAAGGTGTGCCCTGGACCTCCAGTTGTATCTTTAGTGAGTGAATGGATGGAACTAGATGGGCAGGCAGACTCTTTCAAAGGGGACCTGAAAAGAACAAAACCCGCGATGAACCCTGTTCCTATGAATACAATGCCAATGATTTGGATCAAAAGGGACCTCCCCCTTGAAAAAGGGCAAAAATTGTCAGACCTGGCATTTGGGCATGCGCTAGATCAATGCCTCTCAAAATGTCTGTGGTGTAGGACCAGGTTCTTGTGTGTGGGGGGGGGAGTGCCTAATTCATCTCGGACCTATTCATTTGTAAAATGCAATATAAATTACCAGAAAAATGAAATATGAAAACAACAACATAGTCCAAGTTTTTATTCTTACTTTCAACAGACATACAATTCCTCTGCCACCTTGCTTTAAGGTTTCAGAGCAGGTACTCTCAAATTCTGTACCTAACCTGGTCAGGAACCAGGAACAAGTGGTTAATGGACCCATTCCAGCCCTCAGACCACACTAGAGCCACACGGCCTTAGAGCTCGCTGGGGGGCTAATTACTGGGATTGTCAGATCACTGTGGTTAAGCTACATGAAGGTACTTGGTGAACTGCAAAGAGCTCTACAAGATTGGTGGGGCTGTGATTTTGGCCATTTCTACGTGAGTAAGCTGAGGGGCCTCTGGGAAGGGAAGGACTTGCCTGATGGCGCAGAGCTAGAAAGACTCCAACGTGCGATCGCTCTTCGGTCTCATGCAATGCTCTTTCCACCCTGCCAGGGCACTGGGCCGATGACTAGTCCAGATGGGGAAGAAAGGCTTGGCCTCTTCAGCCCAGATCAGGACAGCTCTGATGGGCCACTTCTGTTCAGCTTTTCCGTCTACCCAATTCCATTGCCTTCCCTCCCTTCTGTAGCTGTTGACCCCAAGAACTCTCCTTAATAGACATCCCACAGGCAAAACGTGCTTTCAGAATCCACTTCCTGGAGAACCTAACCCATGACATCATGCATATATGAAGAGTTAAATCTCAGTATATGACTAAAGAGATTAACTAACCTGTCCAAAGTTGCACAGTTTTTAAATGGGCTTTATGTTTTTGGAGTCAGGATTTCAACTCAGATCGGATGGCAAAGCCAGTGGTTTTTGCCTTATGAGTGAGATCTTCTGACTACCAGCTTGGAAAACAAAGGAAAGGATCAGAAAAATTGTATTTAAGTTGTGAAACTTAAAGTAACTGTATTCAAAATGGCGCACCACTTTGGAAAACATTTTGGCATTTCTTAAATAAAGTTGAATATAGGCTTACTGTACAGCGCAACAATCATGTTCATAGCTATTTACCCAACTGATTTGAAAATAAGTCCACACAAAAACCTGCACACCAGTGTTTACGGCAGCTTTCTTCATAATCAGCAGAAACTGGAAGCAACCAAGATTATCCTTCAGCAGGTAAATAGACAGACACACCGTGGTACCTTGGGGACAGTGGAATACTACTCTGAAATAAAGGGAATGAGCTATTAATTCACACAACAAATGTGGATGAATCTTAGATGTGTTTCGTTAAGTGGAAGAAGCTAGACTAAAAGCTTTTTGAGTCCACTTATATGATATTCTGAAAAACGATAAGATATAGGCATGGAAGCAGATCAGCCATTGCCAGGGATTTAGAAAGGGTGAACCATTGACTAAGAGAGGCATAGGAAATTCATAGGCTGGTAGAATTAATCTGTATGGTATTGGACTGGTATATGATTGATACCATGCATTTGTCAAGACCTACAAAGAATGAACCTTAATGTATAGAAATTAAATTGTAAAAGACCAACCAAGAAGCCTGGGGATTCCAAGATGGGACGTGGACTTGTGACAAAAGAATCTTTTGTTTTTCTTTTAAGGAAATTAGGTTTTATTTACTTATTTGATAGAGAGAGAGAGCATAAGCAGGCAGAGCAGCAGGCAGAGGGAGAGGGAGAAGCAGGCTCCCCACTGAGCAGAGAGCCTGATGTAGGGCTTGATCTCAGGACCCTGGGATCATGATCTGGGCCAAAGGCAGACACTTGACTGACTGAGGCTCCCAGGTGCCCTGTGATGAAAGAATCTTAAAACTGTATTACAAATACAGGTGGAGGGGAAGAACTTCCCTAAGGAGCTTTGGAAAATAGGGTTTTGATTGGAAACTCTAAGACTAACATTAAAATAAATCGTACATAAATACCACAGTGTAGTTAAATTTGAATCCTCATAGGGGTGTGCATCAACAATTTGGAAACGGCTGCCCTGTATACTGAGAGTGCACAAATAGGTAAGTAGATGGTGGGAGCTGGTTTTCTCACTGTTGGGGAGAGAAGTTACAGATGAGCAAGGGAGGAAGGCTGGAATGAACAGTGGGAGACATCAGTACGAATTGATGTTTAACAGACAGACGGGTAGATATGGAAATCATCATAAATATGTATGTGTGCATGGGTTGGCTTACATACGTGTATTTCCTACCTCCTAGTTCTGTCTACCGAAGGAATCTAGAAGAATATCACCCCAGTAGCCTTCTTGGGCAGGGAAAATAGAGCCTGAAGCATCTTTGAGTGTCAGAAAGTAAAGAAGTACTCAAAAAACAAAACGATGGGAGCATCTCAAAGGAACCCAGGAGGCAAAATGAAAAAGCTCCCAATGGCCATGGCTGGAACAAAACAAAACAAAACAAATACCAGTATTTGGACTATAATCCAAAGTATAAAATACATGCCCATGAGTACATACTGATAAAAACAAATGATTGAATGATAATAAAGAAGTGGGGGAGAAGAGCCAAATTTCTCTTACAGAAGAATCCCAGGTCCTTGGATGGAGATAGTCTGGCCTCAAGGACATGGAGCTTAACCCACCCCACTTGAATTGGGGGATACTTAGTGGCTTACTTCCAAGAGTGTGGGAAGAGTTGGGGTCAGCAGAGGGAAGGTGAGTAACTATACCGTGGAACCATCACAACCGCCAGGTGATCGGGGTCAACAGCAGTGATAAGTCACCTTGACACTATGTGCCTTTGATACGATGTGATGAGAATGACACCTCACTTCTGTGGTCTTCCTCTCCAAACCTCATGACCCCAAGCTGACCAGGAGAAAAACATCAGATATATCTGAATGGAGTGACCTTCTTTTCTGCAAGATACTTGGCTAGTAGTCCTCCAAAGGGAAAGCCATCAACCAACCAAGGAAAGTCCGAGAAACAGTCACAGACCAGAGGAAGCTAAGAACACAGGATGACTACATGTATTGTGGTACCTTTTTAAAGATTTTATTTATTTATTTGACAGAGAGAGAGAGAGACAGAAAGAGTGCACACAAGCAGGGGGAGAAGCAGGCAGAGGGAAAGGGAAAGGGAGGCTCCCTACTGAGCTGAGAGCCTGACGAGGGGTTGGATGCCCTGATGCAGGGCTCAATCCCAGGACCGTGAGATCATGACCTGAGCCAAAGGCAGATGCTTAACCCCTGAACCACACAGGTGCCTCCAAATCAGTGAAATTTAAATAAAGTTGTGGATTTTAACTAACACTAATGTTGGCTCTTTAGTTGTGACAAATGTACCACAGTAAAGAAAGATGCTAACAGTGGCGGAACCTGGGGGAGGAGTATTTAAGTACTCTTTACACTGTCTTTGCAGCTATTCTGTAAATCTAAAATTATTCTAAGTTTTAAAAGTTTATTTTAATTTAAATAATTAATTCAGAAAAATCCCTATGGGATGTCTTGTTAGTTTCCTGAGGCTGCTGTAACAAATCACCACAAACTTGGTCACTTGAGACAACAGAAATGTACTCGCTCAGAGTTCTGGAAGCCAGACAGCCGAAACAGGCTGCACTGGTATCAGTTTTAGAAGGGGTTCACAGGGCTACGCTTCCTCTGGAGACTCAAGGGGAGAATCTGTTTCCTTGTCTTTTCCAGCTTCTAGAACTGGATAATAGATTCCTTGGGTCCTGGGCTCTTCCTACATGTCCCAACCCGGTAAAGGAGCATCTTCCAACCTTCCCCTATTCGTTGTCACATCACCTTCTGCCTCTGTATCTAGTAGGGTCTCTCTGCATCTCTATTACAAGGATACATGTGATTATATGTAGGGCCCCTCCAGATAATCTAGGATAATCCTCTCATCTGGGGAAATACAATTTCATCACACCTGCAAAGACCCTTTTTTTTCCAGGTAAGGTAATATTCATAGGTTCTAGGGACTAGTACCAGGATATCTTTCATGGGGTCATAGTTTAGCTTATTCGAGATGCCAAGCAAATTATGTGTTCTCTCCAAGCCTCAGGTCCCTCATTCAGAAGTGAGGTGCAAATGTTTGTAAACGAGGAGGCCTGATCTGCCACCAGACTTCTTCCTGCAGGAAACAGGAGCCTGACATTCCTCCTTCCCCATGGGCCCCACTCCTCCAAGTTAGTGGGGTCCATGGCCAGGACGTGGTGGTATAGGGAAAGAAAACTCAACTGGGAATCCCAAGACTGGGGTCCAAATTTCAACTGTCGGCAACTTGTAACATGACTGCAAAAAGTCACTTTCCATAGCTAGGGTATTGTGCGACTCTATGAAACACGTGGACGTTAGTCCTGCCCTGGGAGAGGGCTAGAGTGGCACATTGGGTCCCTCTTGCCCTGAGATGTTATGATTACGGATGTTCATACTGCCCGTTGGCTCCTAGTAACAAGGGAACCTTTTAACTGGAAGCCAGGGCCCCCTCTCACAGGAGCGGCAGTCATGGGGAAGTTGGGCAGATCACAACTTGTTTCTTACTTGCTTCTACCCGGGCCCCATGAGTCTAGACCAGGGGTCAACAAACTTCGACATGTGTTTAAACAACCCAGGAGCTAGGAGTGACTTCTACAGATGAACATTTGCAATCCATTTGATGGAAAGAAACACTAACTTTGAGCCCCACTTAGAAATGTCATCCTCCAAAAAATTCCATTCTTCTCATTAATAGACCTGCATTACAAAAAAATTGTGCTCTATTATTTACTTTGAATTCTGGCTATTAAAATTTTGCGGAAATTTGTTTCCTCTCTTGTCTCCTGTCTTTGCTTCCTACATAATTTCCTCGATTTGCCTCTTGATCTTCAGAGCTTCTACCAGCCCCCACTTAATCAGTTACCCTATGTTCCTTCTCAAATCTGTCTTAAGCCGACCCCAGATCCACTTTGCCCTTTGGAGCCCAAAAGATCTTCGTGGTGTAGCTCTGACACAATCATTGTTCCTGGCTGAAATTCCCAATGGCTTCTCCATGCCCTCTGGATGCCTTCTTGGGCTGGCTTATAGCAGGAGCCTGCCTCCCTTCTGACCTACTCATACCCTCCTCCAGCCTTGCTGAACGTCTCCCAGCTCCCTAGGGCACCTTGCTTCCCCTAGAGCCAGCATTTTGCACAAGCCTTTGCCCCTGTCTAAAATGCCTTTTACCCTACTCCCTTCCACCCACATCTAATTCCTCTTGATCTCTTAAGAGTCATTTTTAGACATCCTCTCCCTCTGAAAGCCTTCCCTGATCGCACCCCCTCCAGGCTAGTAGGTGTCTCCTCTCTGGGCTTCCTCAGTCCCCTGTTTCCTTCCAGTCCAGCACGGATCACACTTTTTAAATGCCTGTGACCTCCACCAAACCAGGAGCCACTCAGAGCTGGGGTCAGTCTGATTCTGCGCTGATGACCTTGCTTTCCAATGGCAATGCCCCTGCTCATTGCTGCCACTTGACGAGGAAGGGGGCTACATGTCAGGAGCCCCGGGTGTTTCCCTTCCCCCAACCACAGATCATCACTCGCACAACAAGGGCAGAAGGCCTCTGACCTGCTGATGGACAAAGGCCTGGGTCAAAGGTGGGAGTGGAAACTTGGGGGACAAGGAGGGGGCAGGGGACACAGCAGTTAAGCTTCCAGACACTTTTATCAGTCCTCTACAAGTAAACCAGACAGACACGAGCCGGGGTTCTGGGGCTGGTGTGATGCGGGCCATTGTAGCCAAAGGTCAGTCTCAGCGGCCAGCTGCAAGAGGCCTGGCTCTGGACCCTACCCCTCCCTCGCCCTCCCCTGAAAGCCAGGAATAGAAAGGATCTGGTCGGCGGTGCTTCTAGTGCAAGCTCAGGCATATGTGTGCACAAGTGAGTGTGAATGTCCATGGATATGTCTCTGCAAGCATACCCACGCATGTACGTAGGCTGGTGTATACATACCTGTGCGTGAGCCTGTGTGTGCATGTCCGCGTGCCTCAGTGCCTTCGCTTTCTGGCACGGTCACGCAGGTGCGTTCCTGGGCCCCATGTGTCTGAGTGGGACTATATGCACGGGTAAAGGCGGGAGTTGAGAGGGTCGTCAAGCTCCCTGAGCCCCCTGAGCCGGGACATCTGGCTCTTTGAGGCTCCCCAGTACCCTCCACCCTCACACCAAAGCGCCACTCGAGTGACAGGCTTCAGGCTCTCTCTGTCGGCGCCCTCACTCCTTCTCTCATCCATCTGGTGCTGTTGGGAAAGACCCAGAATCTGAAATGTTAGGATGAATCCCGAAGGTGGTGCCGGGACACTGTCAGTGCTCTGCCAGAGTCTCTTTGATCATTGCCCTGGGCCCTAGTCCTTGTTCTTGTCAACTTCTTCTAACACCTGCTCTGAAACTCTCTGGGCCTCACCTGGGACTCCTTTAGCCCCACGTGCAGAGGATGGTAAACACCTGGGCACCCAGACCGCCCCCACTGCCCCGCCCCACCCCAGGTGACCCTTGGCCTAGACCAATCAGTGAAAGCCCAGCTGCCTGGCTCTAAGCTGGAGCACCCTGGGGCGGGGGTGGGGGGAGGGTTGCATTTCTGCAGAATCCAGCCATGCTTGCTCTGAGTTTGGAATTGTACCCTGTTTAGCTTCCTTGTCTTCTTTGGCCTACCGCCCCAACTCCCTCTCCAGTTTCCCCAGTGGGCATTTCCTCAAAAAACCAGTCTCACAGGGGCTCCTCTTCTCAAGCTCGGTTTCTCAGGAGCCCGACCTGAAACAGGGAGAGGGGCTTAGAAGCCACTTGGCCCAACTCTTTCCCACCACCCCACCGAACAAAGGGTGTTGAGAGGAGAGGGAGTGTCTCCAGAGGCTCCCCCTTCAGCAGGCTATACTCCTGCCCTTCTCCGCAGCCCCACCTGGCCGGCACCTTCCCCACCTCCCCTGTGGGCCCCGGGCCCTCTCCGGAACACCGCCAACAGCTCTGGGTTGGTTTCTTTGGCCTGCTTGGGTACACCATTCCTGAGAGTGTCCCCTTAAACCATCATCTCTTCTTGGAAAAGAAAGTACCCAGACTCAGGAAGCAGGAAAAAAGAAATCTTCCAAGGTGGAAGCCAGCCAGGCGGAGATGGTTCAGCCAACACCGCTCACCACACGGCCTTCAAGAGCGCACGACGGCTTGGAGGCAGATGGGATCCCAGTGGACAGAACCTAGACCTTCTCATGCTCACATGAGGCACCATTCTGGGTATTGGAAGACCCAGGTCCCCATGGCTGAGTGACTTTAAGGCAGTCCCCTGACTCTTAAGGGACCCCATTTCCCCATCTGTGGAAGGCCTGCTCAGGACATGGTGAATCATGGCATTCAGAGCACAGGATTCAAGCCTCAAACCTGCTTTTTAGGCTCCTCACACTCTAAATGAGCCAGCGGCTTACCCCGTCTGGGCCTCAGTTTCCTCATTTGTCACTGGGGAGGACAGTAAGACTGGCCTCATGGTTTGTTGTGGGATTTAAAGAGGTTCACTCAGAGGGAGCGCTCCGTGGGTCCCCAGCACACAGCGAGCTTTGGGAGGCTAAGGGTTGTTTGTGTTCCTGTTATGTGCCATCTCAGGGTTATAGAACTGCCTGGCCCCTGTGGCCACACCAACTTGAGACAATTCACACCCTTTGTCAAAGCCAGAGGACAAGGCACCCAGGAGACACCATCTGGTGAAGGGAGAGTTTCAAGGGCTTCCCTCTTCCCTGTCCCGCCTGCCTGAACTCTAATGCCTCTCCTGGCTTCAGAAAGAAGACACAGTGCCCCTGGGAGCTCCAGACCAGGGTTGGGTACCCAGTGGGTATGCACAGCGGGTGGGCTAATAATCCAGGATGGGTGTGTGTCTGTGTGTCTAACAGGATCTGCTGAAGGGCATAGACCACCTGCATTTCCTTTCCATGTGGTGAAATGGATAGAAATAATGCAGGCTTACTCTTGTTTTGTTTCTTCAGGTTAGAAAATGTGTTTTTGTAAACTTTCTTTTCAATTTTTTTTAAATGATAGTAAAACATAAGTAACATAAAAGTTACCATCTTAAATGTTTTTGTTTGTTTTTTTCCTTAAAACAGACATTTTATTCTCTCACAGCTCTAGAAGCCAGAAGTTCCAAGTCAAGTTGTCCATAGTGTTGGTTCCTCCTGGAGGCTCTGAGGGAGCCATCTTAACCATTTTAAAGTATATGGTTCAATAGCACTAAATACGTTCCCATTGTTGCAGTGATACCAACATCCATTCCCAGAACTCTTTCATCTTCTAAAACAGAAATTCTATATCCATTAAACAGTAACTTCCCATTTCCCCCTCCCTCCTTGTCTCTGTTTGTTTGTTTGAGTCTGTGCAAGATGAGGGTTTGGTGGTATGAGCCCTTTAACAAATATTAGTGGTTTCCGGTGTTCCCTGGCCCTGTGCTGGGCCTAAAACATGGGAGGGACTCAAGGCTCATCCCTCGCCCTGAAGGGTTAGGATTCCATAAGCCTGAACAAAAATGGAAGATAATTTTTTTCATGTTTTCATTCAACAGAACTCTTGTGACCTGGTCAGGCCCATGGGGTGAGGAAGCTGCAAGGGAAGCCATCCAGTCCCTGGCCTGGAGATGCTGTTGTCTGGACCAGGGACAAGGAGCAGCTCCAACTATCGACCTTCCAGACTTTCCTACTCAGGCCTCTCTGCTTCGATGGATCCTACCTGCCATCCCACAGAGGGAGGCACACCTGCTGGGAAAATGCCGGGGAGCAGGCCCTACACTGCCTGGAGTTCACAGGAAAGCACCAAGTCTGGTTCCTGGGTTCTGGCTCAGCTCTATCTTGATCTTCCTGGGTGACCTTGGCCTAATCACTCTTTGGATCTCACTCTGCTAACTATCAAGTTGGGATCAACGATCCTTGACACACACCTTCAAAGCAGCTCTTGTCACAGCTAAATGAGATCATGAATATGAGTGAATTTTGATGATTCAAGTGCTCTGTGAACATGAGGTTTCTGATTGCCTATCTTCTCCAATTTTTAATTTAGAGGAATAGGCATTATGAGGTCTGTGGGATGACAGCTCCAAAGTTATCCTTCTCTCCCCTGCTCTCTGACACAAATTCAACTAGTCCTAGCCTGTCAGTTCAAACTGCACTCTATAGAAGGACTCTTATGTCCAGAGTTAGCCAGGGTCTGAGCAAAGGTCATACAGCAAATTGAGTCCTGACCTCCCCTTGCCCAGGGAATCTTTTTTTTTTTTTTTAAACCTGGCCTACCTGGTAGATCCTCTTACCAAAATAAATGAATAAATACTTCATATATCACAAATAGTCAGTAGTAGAAGGAACCTTGGAGATCATCAAGAGGAATAGTAATATTAATAATGTTGCTGCTCTTAGTATGGTACTATTACTGCTACTACTATTACTACTACTGGTACTACTAATGATGAGAGTACTTAATGTGATATGCCAGACATCATAGAGATAGGTTTTATTATTATCCACTTCGGATAGATAAGGTAACTGAGGCAGAGAGAGGTTGAGTACCTCACTTGGGGTTACTCTGCTCTATGGTGTGAGGCTGGGATTCAACTCCAGGCACTCTGGTATGCAGCCCCCACCCTTACCCCTCTTCTGTGGGACTGCATTGCACAGCTGGGGAAACTGAAGGGATTTGCTCAGGGCCACACCTGAGGGGTAGTTGCCCCTCAGGCCCTGACATACAGTCCCTGTAGATGGCAAGAATGAGTCCTCCTGAAGCATTGTTCTACTTCTACTCCAGTTCATGCGTGGAGCTCTTTGGCTTGGCATTCACATAGCAAGTCCTCCAAAACAGCACGTATAAATGCTGTTACCTTTGGCAGGACACAGAAGAAAGCTGGCTGCCTGCTATACAAGTAGGTAAGAAGAAATCAGATAAACTCATAATGAGTCTTAAAGGTCTAGTATGGCCTGCATGTCAGTTGGAAAAGGCAGTTCAGACTGGGCTTGCAAGTTCTTCTCTGCAGGCTTCTACCTAACACTTGCAAGAAAGATTTGGTGAAGCACTAGAGAGAACTGCCCTCCATAGCTTTGGGCAGTTAAATAAAACCTTAATCCCCTGTTCTGACTCCCTTCTGACCAAGCAAAAGCCTAAACCTCTAGGGGAGGGACAGAAATCATTTTGTTCCCAGGGTCTAGGTAAAAATACATTGCCTCTGGGCAAAGAGTAGAATCGAAATTCATCTGACTCTTCTTTCTGTCCCTAAAACACAGGCCAAGAGCCACCGGTGTTATAGAAAAGATAGAAAAACTCAGGGAGACAGACAGGAAATGTCTCTAGCCTAGGATCCTGCAATGATACCAAGCAGAGGTGGGCTACCAGTGGTCTTTCTCCTACAAGTCCAACTGCAGATAGAAGGCAACAGATAGTTGTCAAGGGGACGAGGCTCAGGAATGCTGAGATAACCCTCCCCTCCCCGCAAGACCAAGGTGTACAGGGCCTGCTCAAGATCCAGCTGAACCTGCATGATAGAGAACTCATTGAACGCACCATGACCCTAGCACAGAGTAACAAGGCAACAGTAGCGTACCACTCAGGGGTACAAGGGCATGAAGAGAGTTGTCTGCCATGGCATAGGACTATGAAAACTGGGAAAGCCTTCATCCACATTTTAAAATTTGCTTGAAAGATCACTATAAAGAAACTGAATAGTCAACCCACAGAATGGGAGAAAATATTCACAGAGCATGTATATGATAAGAGATTGGTATCCATAATATATAATATCTATAAAGAACACTTAGAGCTCAATAAGAAGACAACCCAATTAAAGGACTAAGGGCAAAGGATGTGAATAGACATTTCTCCAGAGAAGATTAGAAGTGGCCAACAAGCATGTGAAAAGATGCTCGACATCTCCAGCCATCAGGGAAATGAAAATCAAAATCCAGTGAGGTACCCCCTCACACCCCCTAGAAGGACTAAAATCAAATAGTCAGAAAATAAGAGTTGGTGAGGATGTAGAGAGATTGGAGCCGTCAAATACTCCTAGTGGGGGTGGAAGATGGAGCAGGCATTCTGCAAAACAGTCCGGTGGTTCTTCAAAAAGTTAAACAGATTTATCCTTGGACTCAGCAGTTCCACTCCTGGGTATTGACCAAGAGAAAGGAAAACATGTTTATGGAAAATCTGTACATGAATGCTGATGGCGATAGCAGCATTATCCATAATAGCCAAAGGGTGGAAATAGCCCATACGCCCATATCAACTACTGAGGGGAAAAACAAAGTACCACTGCTCATGCAATGGGATATCATTTGACCATAAAAAATACCGATTCTTGCACAAGGACTGTCTTAATCCACTCAGGTTGCTACAACAAAACACTACAGACTGGCTAACTTATAAACAGCAAGTTTCTTTCTCACAGTTCTGGACACTGGTCCAAGATTAGGGTGCCAGTGTTGATTAGGTTCTGGTGAGAGCCCCCTTCCAGGTTGCAGACCAACGGCTTCTCGTGGTGTCCTCACAAGGGAGAAGGGAGCAGCTAGTTCTGTGGGGTCTCTTTTATAAGGACATTAATCCCAACAAGGGCTCCACCCTCACAACTTACTCACTTCCCCTAAACTCTACCTACTATGATCACCTTGGGTGTTAGGTTTTTAATGTAAGAGTTTTGAAAGAACACAAACACTTAATCTATGGCAAGGATGAACCTTGAAAACGTGTTAAGTGAAAGAAGCCAAACACAAAGGATCCCATATTACAACATTCCATTTATATGTGATGTCAAGAAGAGGCAAATATACAGAGATAGAAAATAGAGGAGTGGTTGCTTAGGGTTGGGAGGGATGGGGGACTGGGGAGTGAGAGCTGAAGCGTGGAGGTTTCTTTTTTAAAAAGTTAATTGTGATAAAATACATATAACATAAAATTTACCATTGTAACCATGTTATTTGTTTATTATTATTATTATTATTATTATTTTTTAGAGAGGGCCTGGCAAAGGGAGAGGAAGAGAGGAAATCTTAAGTGGGCTCCGCACCCAGCATGGAGCCCAACGTATGGCAACCCTGAGGTCATGACCTGAGCCAAAATCAAGACTGACTGAGCCATGCATGTGCCCCTCATGGTCGCTATTTTAAAGTCTACTATTCAGTGGGATTAAGTACATTCACAGTATCGCGTAACCAACACCACTATCTAGTTCCCAGAACTTTTTCATCCCCCAAACAAACTCTGTGCCTGTTCTCCCTTCCCTCCAGTTGCCCTGGCAACTACAGGGTTTTTGTCCCTTTTTTTTTTTTTGTCCCTTTTTATATGATATTTCTTTTTTCTCTGGCTGCTTTGACATTGACTTTCTATTTTTGGTTTTCGGTGGTTGATCGGTGCATCTAGGTGTGTATGTGCTTTATGTTTGTCCTGCTCCAGAGTCTCTGGAATTCCTGCATCTGTGATTTGTTATCTTTCATTATTGCAAGACTCAGTCGTTGTCTCTCCGAATATTTTCTCTTCCTTCCTCTCTCTCTTTTAAACTACCGAGACTCCAATTATATGCATCTTTTGACCATCTGATATTGTCCCAGAGCTCTTGGATGCTGTGTTCTCCCCTCCCCACCTACATTATTTTTTCTCTTTATGTTTCATTTTGGATAATTTTCACTGCCCTAGATTCAAGTTCACTGGTTCTTTCCTGGTTGTTTCCAGTTTGCTGGGAGTTCTTTATCTCTCATATATATATATATATATATATATATATATATATATACATATATACACACACACACACACACACACACATATATATATGTATATATATATTTTTAAATTTCTAACACTTCATTTTACTCTTCTTTTTTTTTTTAAAGATTTATTTATTTTAGAGACACAAAGAGAGAGAGATGGAGTGTGGCCAGGTGGAGGGACAGAGGGAGAGGGAGAGAAGCAGACTCTGCGGTGAGCCTGGAGCCCAACATGGGGCTCGATCCCACGACCCAGAGATCATGACCTGAGCAGAAACCAAAAGTCCACCACTCAACTGACTGAGCCATGCAGGTGCCCCTGATTCTTCTTTTTTATAGTGTTGTCTCTATGCTAACCACCCCCATCTGTTTCTACAGGCTGTCTATGATCTCCTCTTGATCCTTCACTTAGTAATCACAGTTATTTTAAAGTCTCTGAGACAACATTGTCTGTAGACCTGCACAACAAGCAACATTCTCTAGGCGGAGTGCACTTGACAGCAGACGGAAACCTGGATTTACACAGTGAAGACTGGAAGAAATTATAAAAGAAATTATAAAAGAAAGAAACAAACAAACACAGCAACATGGGGCACCTGGGTAGCCCAGTCGGTTAAGCTTCTGCCTTTGGCTCAAGTCATGGTCTCAGGGTCCTGGAATCCAGCCCCGTATCTGGCTCCCTGCTCAGTGGAGAGCGGGCTTCTCCCTCCGCCACTCCCCCTGCTTGTGCTCTCTCTGTCAAATAAATAAATCTTAAACAACAACAAAAAGAAGGTAAATACACAAACCTTTATTCTTATTTTTAATCACTTTAAAAGATAATGTATTATCCAAAGCAAAAATAGTCATAACATAAAGTTTTTTTTTTTTTTTAAGATTTTATTTACTTGACAGACAGAGATCACGAGTAGGCAGAGAGACAGGCAGAGAGAGAGGAGGAAGCAGGCTCCCTGCCGAACAGAGAGCCCAATGCGAGACTCGATCCCAGGACCCTGAGATCATGACCCGAGCCGAAGGCAGAGGCTTAACCCACTGAACCACCCAGGTGCCCAACATATAGAGTTTTATAACATCTGTGGAAATAAAATGTATAACAAAGGGGCGCCTGGCCGGCTCAGTGGGTTGGGCCTCTGCCTTCGGCTCAGGTCATGATCTCGCCGTCCTGGGATCGAGCCCCGCATCGGGCTCTCTGCTCAGCGGGGAGCCTGCTTCCTCCTCTCTCTGCCTGCCTCTCTGCCTACTTGTGATCTCTGTCTGTCCAATAAATAAATAAATAAAATCTTTAAAAAAATGTATAACAAAAAGAGCACACAGAATAGGTGCGAGGAAATGGAAGTATACTCTTAATAAGGCTCATTCGCCTGTACACGAAATGGTACACTATTCTTCAAAGGTAGACCCTGATTAAGTTCAAGATGTATATTGTGAACCCCAAGTCGACCACTAAAGACTTTTTAAAGTGGTGTAATCAATAACTCAGTAGTGGAATCTAATGGAATCACAATAAAATACTGAATTTATCCAAAGTAAACTTTGTCTTGAAAAGAGAAAAAAGGATATAGGATCACGTCTCAAAAATAGAAAGCTAGTGAGATAGTACATTTAAATCCCACCATATCTGTAATTATATAGATGGTGAATGACCTTGTTAAACACCCAGTTGAGGGGCACCTGGGTGGCTCAGTGGGTTAAAGCCTCTGCCTTCGGCTCAGGTCGTGATCCCGGGGTCCTGGGATTGAGCCCCACATTGGGCTCTCTGCTCAGCGGGGAGCCTGCTTCTCCCTCTCTCTCTGCCTGCCTCTCTGCCTACTTGTGATCTCTGTCTGTCAAATAAATAAATAAAATCTTAAAAAAAAAAAAAAAACAAACACCCAGTTGAAAGGAAGAGATTGTCAGACTTTTTTTTTTAAAGACTCAATTATATGCTGTGTATAAGACCCACACTTTTGGGGCGCCTGGGTGGCTCAGTTGGTTGGGCGACTGCCTTCAGCTCAGGTCATGATCCTGGAGTCCCGAGATCGAGTCCCACATCAGGCTCTCTGCTTGCCAGGGAGTCTGCTTCTCCCCCTGTCTCTTTCCTCTCATGCTCGATCTCTCTCTCTCACTCAAATAAATGAATAAAATCTTAAAAAAAAAAAAAGACCCGCACTTTCATTTATTTATTATTTTAAGAACCTCACTTCATGTGTTTATTTTTGAGGGTAGCTGACTCACACTGTTACAGGTGTTTCAGGCATCCACATAGTGATTGGACAAGTTCATACACCAGGCTGTGATCATCACAAGTGTAGCTACCATCTGTCACCATACAACACTATTACAATGTCACTGACTATATTTCTCATGCTGTGCCTTTTATTCCCATGTCTTATTCATCCCTTAACTGGAAGCCTGTATCTCCCCCTCCTCTTCACCCATTTTGCCCATTTTCCCACCCCTCTGCAACCATGTTTGTTCTTTAAATTTATGGCTCTGATTCTGCTTTTTGTTTATTCATTTTTTTAGATTCCACATATGAGTAAAATCATATGGCATCTGGCTTTCTCAGTCTGACTTATTTTACCTAGTATAATACCCTTTAGTTCCATCCATGTTGCTGCAGATGACACAGTCTCATCCTTTTTTATGGCTGGGTAATAGTGCATTGTTTATACACACACCATGTTTTCCTTATCCATTTGTTTATCAACGGACACTTAGGTTGCTTCTGTATCTTGGCACCTGTTAATGTTGCAATAAACATAGGGTTGCAGCTATCTTTTCAGATTAGTGTTTTCATATTCTTTGGGTAAATACCCAGTAGTGCTATGATTGGATCACATAGTATTTTTATTTTTAATTTTTTGACGAACCTCTATACTGTTTTCCACAGTGGCCATATCAATTTACATTCCCACCAATAGTACACACGAGTTCCTTTCCCCCCACATCCTCACCAACACTTGTTATTTCTTGTCTTTTTTATTTCAACCATTCTGACAGGTGGAAGGTGATATCTTTTTTTTTTAAAGATTTTATTTATTTATTTGACAGAGATCACAAGCAGGCAGAGAGGCAGGCAGAGAGAGAGGGAGAAGCAGACTCCCCACTGAGCAGAGAGCCCGATGTGGGGCTCGATCCCAGGACCCTGGGATCATGACCTGAGCCGAAGGCAGAGGCTTTAACCCACTGAGCCACCCAGGCGCCTCAGAAGGTGATATCTAATTGTGGTTTTGATTTGCATTTCCCTGATGATGAGTGAAGCTGGACATCTTTTCAAGTGTCTGTTGACCATCTGTATATTAAGGACTTTGCTTTAAGTATAAAAACATATAGGTTAAAAAGGGGTGGAATAAGTTACACCATGCAAACACTAATCAACTAATATATCATGCCTGATATGTTAATATCAGACAAAGCAGATTTCAGAACGAGGAATATTACCAGAAATAGTGATATCATATAATAGTGATATCATATAATGATAAAGAGACCAATTTGTCAAGAAAACATAATGATCCTAAATAAATAAAACCTGATAACAGATCTTCAAAATATATGAAGCAAAACCTGATAGAATTGAAAGAAAAAATAAATACATCTGCAATTATAGTTGGAGACTTCAAATTTCCTCTCTCCACTACTAATAGAACAAGTAGACAGAAAACCACAAGGATTTAGAAAACCCAAATAACTATCAAATGACTTGACCTGATCTTTACAGAACACTCCACATCATCGGCAGAATAAGCACTTATTTCCAGTGTACATTAAATATTTGGGGGGAGAAAAAGAGATTTGCCAAGACAGCCCATATTCCCACATTCTGCCCCTGAAAGAAACCTCAACAATTTTAAAAGAAAGTCACATGAAGTATGTTTTCTAATAAAAATGGAATCAGGGGAGCCTGGGTGGCTCAGCAGGTTAAGCCTCTACCTTCGGCTCAGGTCATGATCTCGGGGTCCTGGGATCAAGCCCCGCATGGGGCTCTCTGCTCAGCAGGGAGCCTGCTTCCCCCTCCCTCTCTGCCTGCCTCTCTGCCTATTTGTGATCTCTCTCTCTCTCTCCCTCTGCCAAATAAATAAATAAAATTTAAAAAAAACAGCTTTTAAAAAAATGGAATCAAATTATTAATCAATAATTAAAAGATATCTGAAAAATCCCAAATTTTTGGAAACAGCACACTTCCAAACAAACAATGGGTCAAGAAGAAAGTACAAAGGAAATCTTAAAATATTTTGAACAGAATGGAAATGAAAACACATCAAAATTTATGGGATGCAACTAGAATAGTTAACAAAGGGAAATTTATAGCATTAAATGCTTATGTTAGAAAATAAGAAAGGCTTGGAATCAATAATCTAAGTTTAAGAAAAAGAAAAAATTATATTCAAAGCAAGCCAAAGGAAGGAAATAATAATGATAAGATAACGATAAAGATAACAGCCTGATAAAGACAAGATAATGATAAAAATAAAGATGACGAAGATAAGAGTAGATACAATGAAATTGAAAACAGAAAATATTTGAAACCACAGATTGTTGTTGGAAAAATAAATAATATCATAAACCTGTAGTCAAACTGGTCCACAGAAAAAGAAAAAGAAAAAATTGTCAATATTAGGAACGAAAGAGATATCACTACAGATCCTGTAGATATTAAAAGGACAATGAGTGAATATTATCAACGACTATGTGCCAATATATTTGATATCTTAGTTGAAATGTCCTAACAGAGAGGTCTCAGAGTGGCCATTCCCCCCACCCCATCTGTGCCTGGCATAATACTGAGATTTGTGTAGACAAGAAGGGAAGTGCAGACCACAGAGTGTCCGAACTGCCGTAGAGAACAATCCTCCAGACTCAAAGGGTTAGCCTGGCAGGGGCCACACTGGGCGAGTTGCCCTGGTTCAAATTCCCCTGAATTTATTTTCAGGCCTGAACCTCTTCCTCAACACCAGGTACATCAGAAGTGACAACCATGACTTAATTCTGGGGATTGCCCAATGGCAGTGTTGGAAAATCCCCAGATTTTGTCTGTCCTTCCTGTCCAAGCCAGCTCCACAGCACCATCCCAATACAGGACTGACGGGGTAGTTCAGCTCCTCTCTTTCCCCTCTTTCCCTTCCTCCCTTCCTCCCTTCCATCCAGGCCCGGGTGAATTAGAGCAAGTGAGTGCTTTGGCATCAGACCAAGTAGTATACCAGTCTCAGCCCCTTTTCTCACTGTCACCTCTCTAATCCTCAGTTTTTTCCATCTTTATTTTAAGTTTGCCGTGAATTCATATCTCCAGGGTTCTGAAGTTTGCATACCCAGTGTTACGCACAAGGTCAGGGCTAAATTCATTTCAATCTTTGGTCTCTTCCCTAAATGACCTGAAAACTCTAATGAGGACTATTACTTCCTTTTCTCAATTTGATCTTGAACTTCAAAAGTTCCAGGAGGTTTGAGACTGAGTCAGACTTCTCCTCACTATTATATCTCTAGTACCTGCACAGGTCTGGCAAAGAGTATATATGTGATAAATGTATTGAATGAGTGAATAAGTGAATGAATGAATGATGACAAAATTTATTCTGGGTGACATGAGATGTAATACAGAATCCCACACTGTATTTTCTAGGTCCCATGAGTGCATGTGATTGCAGAAGAAGGAAGTGGGCAATGAAATAAGATCCAGTCCTTACCCTCAAGGAAGTCAATACATTCTTTTCTGGTGTCTTCCCTATATCAATCAGGTCTCATCCTAGGTGCTGGGATCTTTGAATCAGCTTTGTCTGATTTGCCTACAGTCAGACAGGGAGGAATCTAGACAGACAAATTATATAAACTCTTTCTCCAAAATGTGGACTTCTCTGAACTATGTACTTCTCCAAGCTCTGAACTTCCAGAAGGCAGGGACCCTGCCCTATATCCCTCCATATTCCTAGCCCTGGTCCTAGTGTTAAAGTTCAAATGAACGTTAAACAAGAAAACCGCAAACAAACAAAAAGTGGGTTTGGTTGTAGAGAAGGCTTCTTGGAGGAAAATGTGTAAAGATAGGAAGGCTGGGCAGGGTGCAGAAAAAAGAGACACTTTTCAGTTCAAGAAGGGAGAAGGGCATCTCAGCTCAAGGGCACCTAAGTTCAAGAGCACAGTGTGAGCAAGGACCCAGAGGGAGAAAGTGTATTCATGGACCCAGCAAGTGACCTGATGTGACCAGAGAGCTGAATCCATATCAGAGAGAGGCATGGAGAAAGGCTGGAGGGAGTAGTAGGGGCAGAATTACACGAAGCCTTGAATGCCATGTTGAAGAGCTCAGGCCTCATCCTAAAGCTGTGGGAGCCATACATGAAAATGGTTGGATTGTGTGTTCCAGAGATCATTCTGGGGGTCAGCGTGGAACACAAGGTTGGAGACAGGGGTCCCGTGAAGAGGCTAGTATAGTTGTCCTGCAAAGGAAGGTGGTATGGCCGAGAAGAGATGGAAAGAGCTTTGTTGTGCTTATCAAGGGTGGAGGTGTCTGTGTGTATGTTTCTAGACATGTATTCTTTCCCCGAGGGTCAGCCTAATCAAAAATTTCAAATCCACTCAGTTTTACAACCCATCATATCCAAAGCCTGGCGGAGGCCAAGGATACTAAAGAAAGAGGCTGAAACACATCTATCTAGCATCTGACTTTATATTTCTTATAAAGAGAGATTCAAATCTCCTTTACAGGCTTTCAGGGTCTTCTAATCTTGGGTGTCTCATCTAAAATATTTCCTTTCCTGCCCTTCTTTGTGTGTCCTGCATGCCTTGCGTCAAAATCCTTGTACAGATTGCTGATTGAAAAACTCCACAAGGCCAGGCTGTGAGGGAGTGGAGTCTGGGCTCATCAGGACTCCTCACTCTAAGAGGAGCTTCTGTCTAAGACAGCTAGCTCTTCTTCCCTAGCAGGGCCCGTGCATGGCTGTTGGTCACCTGGCCCACTCAGGGACTCTGCTCAGGGTCATGGGCCTACACATAGGCTGGCTGGGGAATCCAGTAAGGCCACCACAGAGGGAACTGGCACGTTCATACCAGCCTCTCTAGGTGACTCAGCAACAGCCCCTGATAACCAACACTTCCTTCTCTCAAGAGACACCAAACAGCCTTTAAAATAAGCACTTTTGGGGCACCTGGGTGGCTCAGTGGGTTAAGCCTCTGCCTTCAGCTCAGGTCTTGATCTCAGGGTCCTGGGATGGAGCCCTGGATCACATTAGGCTCTCTGCTCAGTGGGGGGCCTCCTTCCCCCACCTCCCTGCCTGCCAACTTGTGATCTCTCTCTCTCTCTGTCAAATAAATAGATAAAATCTAAAAAAAAAAATAATAATAAAATAAACAGTTTGTTCCATTGGCCTGAGAAGGGCCCAGGATTTTGTGTCTACTATACAGCCTAGACTCCTGAACCAGACTTACCTGGGTTTAAACCCTGGCTCTGCCACTTCTTAGCTACGTGGCCCTGGACACATCTTTTTAACTCTTTGTGCCTAAATGTCTTCATCTGTGAAATGGGGCTAATTCTGGTAATTTGTACTCCATAGGGCTGTCATGAGGCTGAAAGAAACCCACACATGTAAAGTAGCTGGAAGAGTAACTTGGTTAGTAAATGCTCATTCAAGTTTAGCACAGACCTGCTCTCGTCCACGATCCCTCCTCTTCTCCCTTTGGAAAGATCTGAACTGCTCTAGCAGTCTCCCAATGCTTCTCCAGCGGAACTCAATCTTCACACACATTCCTAGTCTCCTCTGATCAGGCCTCTGCTCCTTCCAGGACCCTCGGTCTCATTGCGATTTTCCTTTGGGAGCTGTGGTCCCGCTGAGGTGCTATTAGTCTTTTCCACTGCCCTCTGGTTTCCCTAGTTTCTCTGGGCATTTCACTCTTTCCTCCTCCATTATGTTTTTTCATAGGCTTTTGGACAGTTTGCCTCATTTCCAAGTAAACCTGTCCTCCCAATTCTTAGTGGCAATCATAATACGTTCTATTGATAACATTTGTCGAATGCTACATGCCAGGCTCTGTACTCAGCACTTTCCGTTCGTTATTCTAGTCCTTACAATCCTAGGAAGGAGATACTTTTACTCCCATTTGGATGGAGCACCGGGAAACTGCGGCTCAAACACAGTAAGCAACATTACCAGGTGGTGAGGTTAGGGCTGATTCAGTCTGCAGCCCGAGTCAGGGTCAAGGTGCATATGGATTAGGAGAAGAGCCTTGTCTGGGTAGACTTACTATAGTTCCTATAAGAATGATGCATTCAGACCTGTCCTGAGCACCTGCTCAGTGTGATGGATGTGACCCGGTCCCAGCTCTCGAGGGGCAGTCCTTTGCTCCTGGCATGGGGAGGCATGAGCCATGCCATCCTCAGTGGGTTGAGTCCCCTGTCCCAGCACTTACTACTCTGCACTGAGTTTCCAGCTGTGTTCCCAGAGTCCTGGAACCTGGACTATGGGGGCTACCCAAGTAAGAGGCTGACCATCTGGATCCTGGGCCCAGCCCTGCCAAAACAGAGTGGCCCTTGTCATCTATTGTTGCCTCATGGGCTTCTGAACAAGGGTGGATTTGAAGCAAGGGCTGCACTGCTAAAGAAAGCTGGGAAAACAACTGCTGAATAGTTATGGTCTTTTTAAAAACATAATTGAACTGTAACATTAGATTTGGGTGTATAAGATGACCCACTATACGTATATATTGCAAAACGATCACCACGGTAATTCTAGTTAACATCCATCCTCACACATATTCACGGTTTGTTTTAACATGTCTGTTTCTGCCTTGAGCACGCAGGCTCCTGGAGAGCCCGGACTGCACCCCGGGCCAGCACAGGGCTGGGAGGGTCTCAGAATGCACCAGGAGCTCCCTGGCAAAATAAGGTTTGCCCTCTTTCTCTGCAGGGGAACGGTCTTTGGAGAAATTGAGTAAGAACCTTGCAGACAGAATGATGCAAGGGGAACTTTCGTTACACATTGCAACAGAGCATTCTAAAACGGGGCCGGGGCTGTGCTGATGGCTTGATCCCAAGGTTCTCAGCCCCGTTCCTCTCCAGCTGGCCAAACCCATCACTTTAGTGCAGGCTGTGTTATCCTCATCTCTCCCCTCTCCCTTCTTTCCCTTCTTCCTTCCTTTCTTCCGTCCAGTATTACCCACCTATGGGCCAGGTCCAGCACTGGGCACTGGGACACAGAGAGCCCTCTGATTCTACCTCAAGTAGCCTCTCCTGGGCAAGACAGCTGTGTAAACGTTAAGAATAAAGGTGCTCTGAACGAGAGAAGCCAGGGGTCTGATGGGGACACAGAGCAAAGAGAGGGTCCTCCTGGGGCCATGTGCTGTGTATCTTCCATTTGCCCTCCTAGGCCCACTCTCTACCTTTCTCTATCCTGCGTACTTCCTGAATTCTCTGTATGGACTGCATTATTGGGCTCCCTTACCCTCTGGCCAATGGGAAGCCCAGCAGAAGACCGGAGGGAGGGAGAGAGCGTGACCCTGCCAGGTCACCATGTTGGCCTGTTCCCCTTCAGTGAAGGCTGGGACTATCAGGGGGCCTGCTCTACACAGCTCCCCCTCTGCTTGTCTTCCTTCCTTTGGACCTTTAGGCCGCATGCCCCCATATCACTAGCTTTGGGGTACTGCACCATCCTTGAGTTTTCTCTATATTTGGCCTATATTTTTGCAAAGTTTTTGTATTAAAATTTCTTTCAGTTACCCAATTCCAGAGAGATTGTCTCCTGCTGGGACCCTGGCTGATACAGGCCATAGGTAATCAGGAAGGATGCTATGGAGGTGACAGCTGAACATGTTCTTTTTTGGACCATGATCTTTCTAGACCCTATGTCACCCCTGCTAAAGCCCTTTATGGCTCCCCATTGCTCTGAGGATAAAGTCTAGACCCCTTCGCCTGGCACCTAAGACTACACCATTTGGCTCTTGCTGACCAAGCAGCATGTAGACAGAAGGACACTGGGGGCTTGGAGGGAAGGGAAGCAGTCCCTTCAGGGGTCCCAGGCAAATTCCTGGATGACGGAGGAGGTAGGTGAGGTTCTGGACCACAGGGCCATGCCAGGCTCTCCTCACCCCCCTCTGAGTGACCTGAGCACTGGCAATGAGTTTGACCCAGACAAGCCCTAGCCATGGGGCATAAGAACTCGTTCAAATCCTAGCCCCAACATGACATCTGGCAAGCTCTTTGATTCACTGAACCTCACTTTTCCCAACTACAAAATGGGAATAATCACGCAGGGCTATGGGGGAAGTTTAAAGAAGGTAATAAATGAATGGGAATTTGCTCTTGTCAAGTAGTTCCAGTACTGGGGGCTGGTCCCTCTCCCCAATCTCATGAGTCAGGGAAAGCAGATGGGCTGAAGGTTCGGGAAGGCCTGAAGGCAAATCCCAGGTTTACTACTTCCTCACTTTGTAGTCCTTGGCAAATCACTTTGCCTCTCTGTGCCCCTCTTGCAAGGTGGGGTGATACTCACCCCTGGCAGGGCAGCCTTGAGGATTGGGTAAGTGCACACAGACTGGAGCCTGGCATGGAGCAGGGTACTTGATAAATGTTTGTTTTTGCTTTTCCCCCTGGGCCTCTCTTAAGGCAAGCATTCTCTCTGCCTTTCGGTCTGGCCATGTGCAACAGAGAGGCCAAGGCTGCTGTCACAGTAAGGAGTCTCAGGTGCGCAAGTGTCCAAACCCCCAAAACTAAAGAACGGCACCCATAATTCCCAGCACAACACTGGTGACTGGGCCGGGGGGCAGTGGGACACACCATCCTTGGTGAAGCCCATCCTGGTCAGTTCCTGCTTGGTCGCTTGACTTGGCCTCTCTCCCCCTGGTTTGGTCAAAGCACCCAGGGCCGGTTAGGAGAAAGATAAAGGAAATGTGACTGGTCCCAGGGCCATCCTACTCACGTAGCTGAAGGAGGAGCTGGGCAGACCATTACAGACAGGAATGCAGGGATGTTCAGAGGTGCGAGGAGGGGGCCAGGAGAAGCCAGTGCCAGTGTGAGTCCCCCATGCTCACCTCATGCAGGAGACCACAGTCCCAGGACAAAGAAAGCTGCCACATGTGTGTGAAGGGCCAAACCCAAGGCACGTGTTATTGCCCTATTCCCCAAGCCCCACCTCCGTACCATTAACCCACCTGCTCTTCCTAACCCTCCAATCTACTCAAGGTGCCCTGCTCTTCACACCCCTCCTTTGCTCCATCCCCCACAGGATAAAGTCCAATTTTCTCAGTAGGATTACAAGGCCCTTCAGATCTGGTCCCTCACCACCTGTGCAGTCTCCTCTTTTACTCCTCCCCTGCCTGCATCCTTCTTCCAGCCATACCAGGGTGCTCCCAGGGCTCATCTCCAGGCCTCCCCCCATGCTGTGGCCTCTGCCTGAAGGCCCTTACCTTTCTCTCAGCCTGGCAGAAACATACTGATGATCTCCTGTCCAGTGGCGAATGCCATCTCCTCTCCATCTTCCCAGTTTAAGACATCATATCTGTCCTGCCTTGCACCCACAGACTCCATCTGCAAAACCACTCATCAATGGGCAAGGAAGATAATCTTGCAACATGTGCCTGGCACTATGCTAGGCTTTTTTGTATCTTACTTCATTCAGTTCTCAAAGGGTTTCATAAAAATAATTATTATTCCCATTTTACAGATGCGGAAACTAAGGTTCAAGGAAGGCAGGGCCAGAATCAGACTCCAGCTCTGAGTGCAAAGCTGCTGTGCACTAAACCCCTCCGGGAAGTGCGTCCAGCCCCAGCCCAGGCAGGGGACTCTCTTCTCTGATTCCTGCCCCAGCACTGCCAACAGCATCTGTGTTTCGCTGTCTCCTGTGTCCTGGACCCTCACCCCTCATCCTCGTCAGCATCCCACGGGCAGGGACTGGGCTGGCTGAGCTGGGTCCTCAGCACCCCGCGGTGCAGAGATACTCTGTGGGCTTTCTTGAGAACCAGATGGAAAAGTAGAGGCAGCTTGGGTGGTTTAGGAGCCCAGGCTTACCCTAACTAATCTGGGCACCAACGAGACCCAACGCCCCGACGCCCGACTTTTGCTCTTGGCCAAGTGCTTGCCCCGCCGCGGGCCGAGACACCTCTAAGACAACTGCACGTGCTCTGCGTCCGGGCCCAGGAGCCGCGGGTCACCGTGCGGAGCCCAGGAGCCCGCGCCCGCCCCATCTGCCCTGTCCCCGGCCCCGGGCCCCCGGCCCCGGGCCCCCGGCCCCGGGCCCCCGGCCCCGGGCCCCCGGCCCCGCCCGCACCCCGCGGCTCTCCAGCTCCCCGGGGACGAGGGGCGGGCCGGGTGGAATCGCCGGCCCCGCCCCGGCCCGCGTAGGGCCGCCCGGTTGTGAGGTGATAAAGCGCCGCGCTCCGAGCGCCGAGCGCAGTGGCCGCCGCCGACGGCCCGCTTTCGGCTGCTGCTTGGGCCGCGACGGGCGGTGCGCCCCCAGCTCCCAGCGCCGTAGCCGCTCCAGCGTCGGCGCCGTCCGCCCCCCCTCCACCCCCCGGCCCCCAGAGCTCGGCGCGAAGCCCTGGCCCCGGCGGCCGGGGCATGGGCCAGGGGCGCGGGGCGAGCCGGCTTCCCGCAGGGCGGTGAGCTGCAGCGGCTTCAGCATGAAGACCCTCATAGCCGCCTACTCCGGGGTCCTGCGAGGTGAGCCGGGGGCCCCGGCTGCCCCGCCGTGGGTGGGGGTGGGGGGGTGGCGCGGCGGTGGGCCCGGGGTCTGCGGGGCCTCCGTGGCTTTCATCCCGGGCTGGGAAGCCGCAAGAGGGTTTTCGGAAAGGACGGGGCTAGGACTCGAAGGCAGGTAGGACTGTGTCCTTATAACGAGGCTACGTTGCTGGGGAACTGGCCAGCGTGCAGGTTGAGGTTCCAACCCCTTTCTCTGCTTTTCTGAAAGCGTGCCGCCGCCTCCCCGCCGCCCATCTATGTTTGGGAAGAGAGCAGGATCCTGGGGACCTCGTCAGCGTGGTAGTCAAGTCTGAGTTCATGCTCCACTCCTGCCCTTCATCAGCTTGTGTCACCTCTGTTACATCACTTTTCTTCTCCCAGCTTGTTTTTCCCCATCCGTGAGAGGAGGTTGATATTTAACAAGAGCTCCCCAACCCCAGCACTGGGGGCCTTGGCCCCTGGCATCTCCTTCCCCTCACTCCTCACCAGGTGGAGCAAGCCAGGAGAGACTGGATGGGGCAGAATGGCAGGGTTTTGCAATCCCCTGAAAGAGCCACCAGCCAGAGAACATGCCTGGCTGGGAGAGGTGTGCCCACACTGCACTCTGCCCTCCTCCCATCCTGGAGCCCAGGATAGGGAGCCCACTGGGCGGCAGCAACTCAGCCACAGAAGATGGGACAGAGGACCCTCCATGTGGCCCAGGACCCTCTTCCACCAGTGTGGAACTGAGGTCCTTGCTGACTATATAGTTATACACCTGTGGTCGGAGAAATTGATGGGAAGAGGCATGACCTTCCTGAGGTTTCCTTAACAGATGCCTTGGCCGAGGGAGACCCTGAGAAGTCCAGCACAGCTGTCCTAGGTCTGTGTGTGTCTTGAAATTTCCCTCTCTCCTCCTAAGTCTTTATTCTGCTTGCTGAACCTCTCTTACTTAGCCTTTTTTCTTCAGTAACTGACAGTCGCCTACTCTCCCCATCTTCATTATAAAAATAAAACATACTAATTATTGGAATTTTGAAAAATTGAGAAAAACGGGAGGAAAATAACCACTGCTGGCCCATCAACCAACCAAAAATAAAAATAGCTTCCTATTGCCGTGTTAGTGTATTTCTTTGCAAGTTTATTTATACACATTATATAAAGTTGAAGGCATGCTACAGCTATAGTTCTGAATTCTGGTTTCCCGGAGGACTTCCTCTCTTGCTCAGAATCACTTAGAGTATTCTAGTGGTTGCAGAGTAACCACCCTGGAGCTGTATCACAGTTTAACTGTGTCCTGGGCATTGGCATTGGCATTGCCCTTGGAGTGCTGCTCATTGCCCTTGGAGAGCTACCGAACTGCTGTTGCCATTTTGGAGGCAAGCAGCCTGAGCCGCCCTATGACTCCGGCCCAATAGCCTATGACAGCCTCTTCTCTCACTTAAGAGTGCTTTTCTGTTCATTGTACCCTTTGATGCCCATGACAAGGGAAGGAAGGGACTTACCCATGTTTGTGCTTTTAAAACATGCTTTTGTCTCCAGGGAACAGGATAGCGGTGCTCTCTGTTATAGTCCTTCCCAGAGATCCCCTTCCCTCGTCTCTGCTGTCCACCGGCTGTGAGTTATACCTACCAGGAGCTGTCAGCTCATGTTTTTGACCTCAAGTTTGTATTTCAGGAGGACTTTTAGTGAATGATTTTGACCAAGTCACTTAATATCCTATCAGGAGCATTTCCCAATGTTGTTTTCAGATCTTAAGAACTACCCTTGCCTTTTTTTTTTTTCAAACTGGCTGCAAGGAATTCCATCATGGGCTGGTATGAAATCCAAACCAGTCACGTGTTAGCTCTCTGGATTTACTTTGGTGAAAGACTGGGTGGGGTAGGGGAGGGTGCTGAAGCAGATTTTAGGTTATCTAGGCATCTCCATTAGACTGGCTTCTTACATCCTTGGTCTTTGAAGACACTCCTCAGTGGCCTGGTTTGCCTCTCTGGATAAGTGTCCACTTTTGTGAGGTGGTGAGCCCCTTGTCAGTGGCAATATTCAAGGAGAGACCATGGATTCTGTGAAAGGAAGTCCTGTGTTGGGTGAGAGATTGAAATAGATACCTCGGTGACTGGTTTCTTATCTAAAAGAAAAAGGCAGCTGTAGGAACATGGGTAAGTGGGTGTCTGTTGGGGGAGATGGGAGTCTGTGTTGGTAACTTCTGATATTTGAAGGACTATCCTGTCCCTGGTGGGGAGGCTGCTGAGTTAGTCATGTTTGCCTTCCTATCTTTGCCCCTGGACCAGAGGCTCTTCAGATCAGAGGCCTCTGAAGCCGCCTAGAGCCTCCGGGTTTAGTACGAGATCCAGAACAAAATGGTGGCAACTCCAGTAAAATTCTGAGCTGATTTGTTTGTTCTGTTCTTGTTTGTCCCAAGGCCAGGAACAGGGGTGGGATTACAGGGGGTAGGTTTTGATGTAATGGAGAAATCCTGGTGTGGGTAGGGATGGAGCTCCCTGTTACTGGGGGTATGCAAGCAGGAGCTTAGTAGGGAGTGAAACTAAGAAGCTAGATTGTTGGGAAACTCTGGAACTGTGGGTTGACAGTTACTAAATCATAGGATGTCCTAAATCATAGGATGCAAATGTCGCTCTCCTGTTCCCTTCTCCCCCATTTCTATGTAGCTGTCTCCCTTTCCCTGCACTCCTTCTCCAACTGCACAGAGATTCCTTTGAGGTTATCTGTGCTTCCAAGGGCTCTTCTGTGCTGGGAAAGGAGGGTCAAGAGTAATATTTGATTGACAGGCTGGGTGACTCAATAGCCAATGTGGAAATCCTGCCCCACCCCCAGCCTCCCACTTCAAATTCAGCAGCAAGTGCTTGAGTCATAAAATCAAAGCTATCTATTAGTGCTGGATCTGGCCCAACCCTCTTGTTACCTATGGGATACTGAGGGCCCCAGAGAGAAGGGACTGGTTCAGAGTTATCAAAGCGAGGGTCAGAACCCTCGTAGGGTCCTAGTCTGTGACTTGCCTCCTTACCCAAGAGAGGAGGTGTAGGGCTGAGCATGGGGCTCTGGCTGTTGCAGAAGCTCAGCAATTTACTCTGAATGAGTAAAGGTTGCTCCCAGCCTCCAGGATGGGCTGGTAGATCACTGCTTCCCAAGCTTTTCTGCAAAAGCTACCCCAGCTGCCCTGATAGGTAGAGACACCACAGACCCCCAGAGCTCTGATGCCAGGTGATGAACTGTCAGTTGCCCCTTATCATATGTCAGACCTTCCATGAGGCCATGAAGCCCTATGTGAGCAGCCCCCACCACCTCACAACCTCATCTCCTACCCTGCCGAGCTCCAGAACTGCCACTGGTCTTCCTGTTCCTCCAGCATGCCCACCAGTTCTGCCCTACTCAGGGCCCTTTCACATGCTGCCTCTCTGTCGAGATCTTCGCATGGCTGCTCTGGATCCTTCAGTCTCCTCTCAGAGAGCTTTTCTGACATGCCATGTGTAGAATTGCCCTCCAATTACCACATCTTGTTTTATTGTTTATAGCCCTTCTCATTACCTAAATTATCATGGGTCCTTACTTGTTTAGTAATTGTCTCCCGCATAAGATTGTCGGCCCCTTGGAAGCTGAGACCTTGTCTTTCTCAGGGCTGTGTCCCTGGTGTCTAGTATAATGTATGGCATGTAGTAGGTGCTCAGTAAATATTTGTTGAATGAGTGACTCATTAATGGAGCCTCAGCCCTCCTGAGAACTGCCCTGTTCCTCTTGGGAGGAAGTCCTGCTTGTAGCTTCAGGGTGGTTCCTCGGTCCTTCCTCAGGCCTCCTCTATGCCTGCTTGTGCTGGGTGTGGGGGCTGCAGCTGTTCCCTGCTGCGGAGATACCCTCAGTCTCCTGAGGAACTGGTTCTGGGGCAGAGTGCCAAGAAGGGGGAGCTGGGCTCTCCATGGTCCCCCTCATCACTTCCAGAGCTTTCGAAGCCAGAGAGCCAGGGTGCCAGCCCTGCCTTCCCTCTGGGACATGGCTGGGTAGCTCACTTACCCTCTAGGGATCTCACTGCCCTGTATGGAAAACCGGGTCAGAAATCTCAAACTCTCAAGAACGTGAGGGTTTGAGTGAACATGAATGGAAAGTGCTTTGTAAATGAACTTGTGACACTCAAGTTCATCCTTGTCACTTGTCCTATATGATGCACTCAGCAGGCTCCCCACACTGTGGAGAGTGGCAGCCTCTGCTCTGAGGGATCCAGGAAGGCTTTGCCACAATGGGGACTTGGGGTGTGGGCCTTTGGGTTTGCTGCTGGAGCCACTTCTGTGTGTCAGGCTCTGTACTGTCCCTGGGTCGATCTGCCCTGGTCCTTGCCTTTGAGGGGGATGTACACAGGGTGGCTGTGCATGGGGAAGCACACAGCATCAGGGAAGGGTGCATGGGGGGCTGCAGAGGCCCAAAGGTGAGGGTGGGATAGCTCAGTCATCTCGGCTGGGGTCAGGAAAGGCTTTCCGGAAGAGACGACATTCCATCTGGATATTGAAAGATGAATAAGTTGTTAGCAAGGCAGGCAAGAACATTCAGGTACGGGGAATAGCATCAACAGAGGCGTGAGATTTGGGTGGAATCGGCAGTTTGACTACAGGGCTCCTGAGCGATGAATGTGGGCTGAGGCCCTGATGTGCCGCAAGGCAGAGACAAGGGAGACAGAGGATGCCATATCTAGGCCCTGGGCAGCTCACCTGGGGGAAAGATTTGAGGTCTCCTGAGAAAGGTGCTCTCAGAGCTTCTTGGGGTCTCCTGGGGACAGAGCTTCTACTGGCAGAGCTGAGGGCTTGGGGCTAGGAGTCAGGTCTGGGGTCTGTCCGGCCCCAATGCCACCCCTGAACTGCTCTGTAACCTCAGAAAACCACTGTCTCTTCCTGACTCTCAGTGTCCTCATCTGTAAAATGGGCGAAAGCATGAGAGGAGTAGCTGCCCAGGCTATGGTGCAGACCCAAGGAAGCCGAACCCACAAACCCTTTGGGCAAATCAACAGACGTAGGAAGCATGAATTCCTTTTATTATTAAAGCAGATTTAAGGGTCCTGAGTAAAGGGCCAGGAGCCTAATTCTGCATCTGCTTCTCATGTAACCTTGGCCAGACCCTGCCCTCTTGGGATGTCAGCCTCCTCATCTGTACAGTGAGGAGAGCTGGAAGAGCAAGTGCTCTCGGGTTCATTCCAGCTCTGCTGTGGAAATGGGATTGCAGTTCTGCCCCCTGACAGCTGTGGAAACCCAGGGCCCAACCTCTTCCTCATTCCCGTTCTCGGTCTATGAAAATGGGCTCATGTCCTGTTTGGGGTCCCCAAAGACCGTAGCTCTCCATACTTGTTCATGGATTATGAGAGCGGCCTATTTGGAGACTCCTTAGTGATACCCCAACAAGCTGGTGGTGTTGCCATGGCAACTCCTCCTACTTCTGTAGCTATTTTTTTTAATGCACCAGAATGTGGGGGGTGGGGAAAGCGGGCCATTGGGGTCCTCGGCCATCACCTCCAGGGTTCAGGAGTCTGAGACCTACAGAAGGGGGAGGCCCAGGGTTCCAGCCTATCTATGGATACTGAGGACACCTAGCTTCCTGCCAAGATCCAGCATGGGAGGCCCTGAGGACCACTGAGCCCCCCAGAGTCCTGATGGCCATGCCGGGAGCTTCACAGCCAGCACGCCCACCACTCCTGTGTGTCGCCTTCCCCTTTGGGCCAGACGTCCTAAATGGCCCTACTTTAAGGACACCTACCCCTCAAAGGGGAGACTATTAGTCTTCCCAGGAAAAAATTCACGAGGGCGCTCGTACCAGCTACCAAGTGAATGGCCAGCTTGTTGCCAAGGGATCCAGAGGCACCGTCTGAAGCTGGGGAAAGGAATGTGAGGGGTGGGCAACAGTGTTCTCGGCCCCTGAGTTGGACCCCAGGACTTCTTGGCCTGACATTCCCAGTCCTTCCTGGCTCCCTATCCACTTTCCCAACTGGACTCATCCACTTACACAATGGCTATGCTCCAACCTGGCTGAACTCCTTGCCATTAATTCCTCCAACATGTGCTCTCTCTTCCTTCGAGGCATTTACAAATGCCATTTGCAGGACTCCGGCACCTGGGTTCGTGCCCTCCCCCTCCCTCCCGCTAGCCTGGCCACCCTTTACTCATCAGTTGCACCTCACCTGTCCCATTACTTCCTCCAGGAAGGCATCTGTGAGAATATCCTCCAGAGAATATCCTCCAGAATATCCTCCAGAATATCCCCCAATCCTCCAGATTGGGGGCCTCCCCAGATTTCCCGGCCCAGACTTACCATCTGGGCCTAATTGTTCACAGCCTTGTCTCCCCAGCCATATTTGGGAGGTGCTGCTCAGAGGCAGAGCTCAGCCTCCAACAGGTGGCCAAGAAGCAGAGGAGAAGCAGGGTCCGGGAGCTCTCACCCTCGGGCTGCCGCACCTGCACCTGACGTGGAAAGGGTACTTAGAGAGCACTTGTTGAATGAATGGTAATGTTTGGGCTCCATCCTTCTCTCCCTCACTCTGGAGCCTTCCATCGTTGCCCTTGCCTTTAAACCCAGCCTGTCCAGATGGAGGAGACCCGTCCCTCCTGATGTCCCAGAAAGCTCCACTTGACCCTCTGCTGTGGCCCAGGTCAGTCAGCTGTGGACGGGGTCTCTCTCTTTGGGGCCTGGACCCTGTCTATTCAGTGCAGTCCCCGCCACCACAGTCATTCAGGAAACACTTGACCAAGTACCTGCTCTGTGCCTGATTCCCTGCTGGGCACAGGGACCCAGATGAACAAGATGTGGTCCCTGCAAACAAGTGTGCACTCTTTCCTCTGATGAGAAGTTTGGCTTCCCCAAGGAAGAGCCAGCCAGGGAGGTTGAGGAAAGACTCTGGGGGGTCAGCGCCCAGTGCCTGGCAGGTGTCCACCAAGTATGAGCCAAACGACTGAGCAGATTGGACCTGAAGGTGACAGGACTTTAGCTGGGGATGGACTGCAGGTGGGGCCAAGAGTGTGGAGAGTCTGCCTGGAAGCAAGGAGTATCTAGCCAAGAAGGTGGTGAGGTGCTTTGTGTGCAAGGTTTCCGGGAGCCCAGGCACGGCCTGGGACTCAAATCCAGAAGCACGTCCCCCCCAGAGCCTGGACTGGCCTTCCCATCACCATGTGTGTGATTCCTGCTGGAAGGCGCTCGTGGGGGGCCATAGAGGAGAGCTGGCATCTGGCCTTGAAGCAGTAGCACCTGTTAGGCACTTGGCTTTGCTTCTTGGCCCAAACCTGGGGCCAGAAGGGTCTGCCAGGGTCAGTATGTCCATCCCTCTGCCTCGATACGGGCTTGTACCCAGCCCTTTGGAGTAGTTTGAGGTGACTTCCTCACTCTCCACTTGGCAGCTGATGTCTGAGGGCAGAGCTTAGGCCCAGGTGGGACACCTTTGAGGCTGAGGACATGAGCAAGCTGCCTTCCTTCCTCCAGAAGCCCTTGGGGGCTCTTCACATCTCTGTGACATGCATTGTTTAGATTCGTCACAGCAATCCTGGATCATAACTAAGGAGAACACTGAGTCTCTGGCCGGGAAGTGGCTCTCAGGGTCTCACAGCGGGCCAGAGTCAGAGCCAGGGTTTGAATCCCAGGCGTTCTGGTGCCAACGCCTCTGCTTCGAGGTGGGGCCAAGCTTGGCACACCCATTAGGCAAGAGCGGAGACCAAGGCTCACTTGATAATTACCTAGCATTCACACAGCTCTTGACTATTTATGAAGCTCTTGCCCACACACCATCTCATTTAAGTCTCACAAGAATCTGTCAAGGTGGGTGTCAGCTCCACTGCACAGATGAGGAAACTGAGGCTCGCACAGGAAGTGGCTCACCAAGGCTACACTGCCTGCTGGTTAGGGGCCAGGGTTTCCTGACACCTAGCCTCCTGTCTCCTCTGTACCTTCCTTCCCCAGGCTGGCACGCCTGCTCCCCCCGCTCCCGGTGCCGGGAGTAGAGGTGAGTGGAGGAAGCAGGGGGACGTCCCGCAGCATGACCTGTGGCCCTTCATGTGTGCTCCTGCCTCCTCAGGGAGGTTGGCCTCGCTCAATGCCTCCCCTCCACAGGTCAGAGGATCCTCCTGCCCCCTCTGTAGCTCATCACCCCAAATTATTTTTCTCCCAAGCTCTCATCTGGCGTTACGTCGCACATTTACGTGTAGGTGCTTTATCTCTCCCTGAGCAGGATTCAAGCTCCCGAACAGGTGAGACTTTATCTGCTGTGTTCACTGCTCTTCCCTCCACCCCCCACCCCAGTGCCCAGTACCGTGCCTGGCACCTCTTAAGTGCCCCAGGCTTCAGGCCTGGCCTCTGTCCCACCTACCTTCTCCAGGAAGCCACTTTTGGCTCCTCAGGTTCTTTCCAGCTTCTCTATTTTCAGCTTCCGTTTTCGGTAACTGTGAGCCCCCAGCCCCCCGCCCCATTCCTGGGTCATTAAGCCAGCCCTTTCTAACTACCCCTGAGCCTTTATTCCCAACGCCGCCCCCGGTAACAGTACCTGCTTTCCTTCCCTTTACATCCCAGATCTTGTCTTCAAGGCCCAGCCGAGGCCTCGCCGCCCCCTCAGGGCCTCTCCTGCCAGCACACGGACTTCCTGACAAACTTTGTGTCTGCTCACTTCTCCTACCCCTGGCCACCGTGGTCTGTGGTGAAGCAATGGCTAGGAAATGCCAAATGCACCTCACACACTTGGTTCTTTTTTCATTTCATCGTCCCAACGACCCTGTTGGGGGGAGATTATTCTCATTTTACAGATGAAGACTCCGGGCCTGAGGGAGGCTGGGACACTTCCCTCAGGTCACAGAGCCCTGTGGGGGCAGAGTGGCCAAGGGGCCTTCCTCAGATTAAGGGGATTGTTGCTCAGACCCTGCCCACCTCAGGTGTGTGGAAGAGGAAGCCCAGGAAACCCTGGTTTCGTCAGCCTGGGAGCGGCTTCCGTGGTCACTCTGCTATCAGATGTTGGGCAAGAAGGTGTTCTCACAGCCATTCCCATGGCCACCCCAGCCTCAGCTCTGGGACCGAGGGGTGTTTGGGCCCCACTGCTACAGGCAGTTTTGGCTCAGCCCTGTGGCAGCAGCCCAACTTGTCGGAGCTCACGGGTGGGGGACTCGTGTCCCTTGCACAGCCAGTCCATGGGAGGACGTCCCCGGTAGACTGGGGCACGGTCTGGGGCTGAGCAGGTGGCCCTCCCTTAGACAGGGGTGTGTTCCTGAAGTCTGGATGTGCACTGGCGTGCAAAGTGGGGACCAGCCCTCAATAGCTTGGCATCACGGGAATGATGAGGGACGCAGAGCCCAGATTCCAGACTTAAGTCCTAGCTCCCCAGTACCCTGACCTCAAGCTACTGGTTTGACCTCTTTTGGCTTCACTTCACCTCAGTTTCCATCTCTATGAAATGGAGTTGCCCATTCCTGCCTTGTCTGCCTTCTTGGGGAAGGCTGTGGGACACCGAGCCCCCAGATAGATGGCAGGGGGCCTTCCTTTCAGAGAATAAGAGAACTGCTCTGGGCTTCTCTGGCAGCTCCACCCCCTCTGCCCTCCACAAATCTAGGAGTACGTGAGCTGTGTAAAGCAAGTGGTGAGACAGATGGTGCCTGGGAGTGGCCGCTTGAATGAGCTGTTGGGGACATTTCTTCACAGGACTAGTGAAGTGATGCTACAACCTGTCTTGTCTCCCTCCATGAAAAAAATAGAGAAAAGTAGGTAGTGGGTTCTGTTCCCATCACAGTGGGAAACTCATGCTCAGGGAGGGCGAGAGAGGCTCCCTCCCTCACCCCAACCCCAGTCAGGGTTCTTCCAGTCAGGCCGCTCAGTCTGACTCTGACACCTGGGCCTCCCACTGCCTCTGTGGCTCAGGGATCTGTCCATTCATGAGTAGCCCTCTCTGAGCACCTGCTGTCACTGGGCCCTGTGCGAGGCCCTGGGTACATAGATGCCTCAGTGTGAGCCCTGGTGCCCAGGAGACACTGGCCGAGGAGGGTGGCTGGTGGGAATGGTGTTGAGAGGGCATGGAGGGGCCTCTGGGTTGAGGGAGACCGGGGAGGGCGGCGTGGGAACAGACAAGATGCAACCAGCTCCCTGCCGGCCCCACCCAAGACCGGCGGACCGTTGGGCTCAGTGTGACGACGGTGGCAGTGTGGCGTCTGATGGCAGCACTGACATCCATGCCTGCTTCTGCCACAGCCTGGGCAGAGGAGACAATGACAGCTGGGTGTCAGGGCTGGCTGTGGCCTATGGGTACCCAGCTGAACCTCACTTCCCATCAGCCGGGCAACCATATGGGGGCTGTGGCCGGGAGGTGAGGCTCTAGGTCATGTCCCCAGGAGGGCAGACACCAGAGTCCAGCAGTCGAAGAGACTGTAGAGTTCATACCCCCCAACCGCATGGTATAGATGGGGGAACCGAAGCCCAGAGAGGCAAAGTGACATGGCCAAGGTCACACAGGTTTCGGTGGCAGAACTGGTACTGAAACCTCAAAGCGTGTTGCCACTTCGCCTACTCCATGAGATGCCTGCTCCTGGCCTGGCCTGACCTGTGAGGGAAAACACCATCCCCTCTTGCTCCCCCCTACTTTGCTGTGGAGAGAAGAGAAAAGGAACTCGGGGAGACCTGCGGCCTGGGAACAGAATCTAACCCTGGACGTTGGGCCTGAATTGAGTCTGACTCTGGCCAAGTGAATTGACCACCCTCTGGTTGACTGACCTTGACCGTGTCACTTTTTTATCACCATCAAAATGGGAGTGATGGTGCCAAGCTCCCTGACCTAGTGAGGAACCCGAGTGCCCGTGAAAGTGCTCTGTGGGCCGTGTGGGCAGCACACCTGTTGCACAGCTGTGAAGAGAAGAATCGGGGGTGGGGAGGACGGTGCTGAGGAACAGCCAGAACAGAGACCCACTCTTCTTCTCACTCAGCAAACCTTCCCTGTGTTTGCTCGGGGCCAGGGCCTGGCAGGCTGCTGGAAACCCAGATGTGGACGGGCCTGGCTCGGTCATGGGGGAATGGATGTGTAATCAGCAGCTAGGGCAAGGTGAGGAGCTTTGGGACCCAGAGGGGGTCATCTTTTCTCTCCCTTATTTCTCTGTTCTGTGGGCCTCTCCTGACTTCATTTCAGACAGGTTCTCTCCATGCTTCTGACAGTTCTTGGTTTGCACAGACTTTAGAGTTTACAATCCCAGAGAAAGAATGACGACCTCTCTCCAAAGACCTGCCCTTTCTGGGTTTCGAACAACGAGCTGTTTCATCTTATTTTCAGGGTCTCATCAGGTGGGCACAGCAAGGAGGGGTTTTCTGGGCAGAGGAGCTGTGACTCGACACCTCTCAGGTCCACATGGGGTTTTCCCTGGGGCTAGGGCTCAGCCTCCCTCACAGGTCAGCTCCAGGGCTGGGCTCTGAGGTCAGTCAGGTTCGGATGGTTTGGCCCCGAGGCAGCTTAGTGGGCCAGGCCTGAGGAACGAGGAACATAGAGTCACAGCTTCCCCCGGAATCCCCTCTAGGCAGCCTCTCACTCTGACTCCCACAGAAGTGCCTATCATGCCTCTGTGGCCTTGGCGTTTCCTACGTTGTTGTAGAGTGGGCTGTGGGTGGTGGTTGGAGTAAGGCAGGGAGAGAACAGTCTGGGCAGTGTAGAAAAGGCCTGGCTCTGGCTGCTTGCCATGGGGCTGGTGCAAATCCCTCAGGCCCCTTCTTTCTGTCTGGTTAATAGGGTGAGGGCTGCACACCTTCCCGGGCTCTGACTGTATCTGATCCTGAGAGACCACTAATAAGCCTAGCAGATGGATTTGGATTAGACATTAGCAAGAATGCATCTTTTCAGTGGTTTTGATGGGATCTATGCTGCCAGTGTGGAATTACTGCGCAGTTCCTCCCCAAGCAGGAGACTTCCGTAGGGTGAGTGGGACCAGTCAGCTGGCCCTGACCTGGAACAGGGGCTGCACAGCGAGCCCTTTCCTTAAGCGCCTCAAGCTGCTGGCCTCGGGGTTCCTGTCTGCTGTAGGAATTGATCACATCAAGCAATGTGTGATGCCCTTCCCTCCATTGCCTTTTACTCCCTGCCTAGAAGGTGGAGGTCCTCAGCTCCTCCCCCTACCTCCTTCCCTGCCCCAGACTGGCCCTCCCTGAGACTTTGACTGAGGATCTTTTTAAAATGCAGATTTTGGGGGCACCTGGGTGGCTCAGTGGGTTAAGCCTCTGCCTTCGGCTCAGGTCATGATCCCAGGGTCCTGGGATCGAGCCCCGCATCGGGCTCTCTGCTCGGCAGGGAGCCTGCTTCTCCCTTCCTATCTGCCTGCCTCTCTGCCTACTTGTGATTTCTCTCTCTGTCAAATAAAAAATTTAAAAAAAAAATTAATAAAATGCAGATTTCGATTTGGTAGATCCAGGCTAGAGCCCCAGATCCTGCATTTCTAAACAGCTCCCAAGTCTGTCTTAGGAGTTGTTTTTTTTTTTTTTTTTTTTTTTTAAGATTTATTTATTTGACAGAGGGAGGGAAAGAACATGCACAACCAGGGGGAGTAGCAGGTGGAGGAAGAGGGAGAAGCAGGTTCCCCACTGAGCAGAGAGCCCAAAGTGGGGCTCTTCAGGTCCCACTTTGAATGGGAAATTGTGGGAGTACATTCTGTCTTCTCTGCAGCCAGGCCATGCGGTCTGCCCCAGCCCCCGAGCAGGGACTTGCCTCCCCTTAGCTGCCATGGCTCCTGCCTCACTTCCTCCAGCACAGTTCTGGAGGCTGAGCCAGCTGGGAAGCCATGACTTGAGCAGGCCGGGCCTGGGATCAGGGGTTCAGACTGGTGCTTGGGCCTCACTTCGCTCCGCCACGAACCTCCACAGGCCTTTCCCCACTTCTGGATGGGTTGACTGGGCCCTGAGCATAACACACTTCAGCTCTGCTGTGTCCCATGCACAAGAGCCCTTTGTCCTTGGCACCTGCTGTGGGGAAAAGGGAGGTACCCTGAGCAGGCAGCAGGAATCCTGGGTTCTAGCCCTGGCTCTGCCTCCCACTGCCTGGGTGAGCCTGGCAAGTCAGTGCCCCTAAGTCACTGGAGGGGCCTGTTGGGCCCTACCAGATGACCCCAGGGGGCCTCAGGCCCCGGCATGGGTTTTGGGAAGGTATGGAGATGGGAAGGACCTGTGGCAGTAGAATTTTCATCTAGAGAACCAAGGATCGTTATCCCGAAACCTCTACCATGTCTCTGTTCCCAGCCTCATTTGCTTCTGTGAGTTCCCCTACTACCGCCTCTACCCAGTTAGGCCTGTGGAGTAGTAGATGCTACCAAGAGCCCGTAGGTGCTGTGCCCTGGGGGTATGGCAGGGAGCCCTTGTGGTCTTGCCTGGGCTCAAGGTTCTGCTGGCATCAGGCTCTTCTGCTGGATCGTGCCCCGTTCCTCCGATCTGCCAGACCAGGTACAGGAGACAGGACTGGCGTGTCTGCCTTAAGGTCCAGTGTTATCTGTATGTCTCCTAAAAGTTAACTTTCAGCTGATGTGGTTTTTGTCCCTTTCTAAACTCTGCTGTGACCTTGTTGCTCTCCAGATTTTGAAGAAATGCAAAGGCTGAAGCATAAGTCCCTAACCCCCTCTCCCAGCAGTAGGCCAGGGTGAAAGTTCATGTGACCCTCAAGGACAACACTGTGACACAGTCCTTGGGCCCTGCTGAGTGACTGGTGTGAAGCCAGCACCCAGCAAGCACTCACTGAAGATGTGTAGAGTGAAGAGCATGCAGCTGGGGCTCGGTGGGCAATGGGGGTTGGAAATGGCTCACTTCCTTTAGTCCAGCCCCTGGAAGGAGTGGGCTATGGACTAGGAACCTCTCCCGTGCTCTCCCCAGTGCTGCCTCTCCTGCCATCAGCAGGCTTTCAGGTCCCATGGCCTCCCAGCCACTGGAGTCCAGGACATCATCCTGGGGGCACAGCCAAAGAGCCAATTAAGTAGGCACATTTCAGTCTAACTTCTAAGCTTGGTGGCCGCTTGGTAGCAGACATAATTGCAGCTGTCGCTATGCCAAGCTTCCCAAAGCTCACTGGCCACCGGATGCCTTTGGGGAAGCAAAAACTTCCACCTGATTCCTTTCTGGGCCCCCAGCTCTGGGCCCCGAGATGAAGCTGGAAGTGTAAATCCCTCTAAAGGCAGTAATGGTGATGGGGGGGGGTGGGAACTAGAGGGCTCAGTCTGCTGGGAAAGGGGTCCTGGAGATGAGAGGGGGCAGGGACTGGGGCACTCAGAGTACATTTGGAGAAAAAAAAACATTGCAAATTGGATATTGAACCTCTGTCCTTGGCCTCCCAGGCACAGGTAGCAAAGATTAAATATTTGTACTAGATCCAGATAAAGGATAAGGACAGGAGTAGGATTGGGCTGGAGGGGAGGGAAGAGAATTGGCAATTAGGGAGAGTCTCCCCCCACTCCAGCCCCTTGGGATACTTCATTTGGTCTCCAGAATGACCCCATGAGGGGAACACCATTCCCAACGGGTATATGTAGACACTGGGGCACAGGGAAGGATGTGAACAGACCAGAATCACAGAGTTCCTGGGTGGCAGGGCTATAATCAGAACCTGCATCAGTCTGACGTTGCAGCCCAGCTCCCATCACTGTCTAGGAAGTTGTCCAGGAAGGTGTCCGTGGAGACGTTGGTGTTGGGGGCTCTGCGCCTAGAGGGAAGGGTGGTAACAAGCAGGCCTCTTCCCTCTGCTACAGGCACTGGCTCCAGCATCCTCTCCGCCCTCCAGGACCTCTTCTCCATCACTTGGCTCAACAGATCCAAGGTGGAAAAGCAGCTGCAGGTCATCTCGGTGCTACAATGGGTCCTGTCCTTCCTCGTGCTTGGTAAGCTGGGGCTTAGAGGGTGAGGGCAGGCAGGGTTCTCCCCAGCAGAGCTGAGACCTGGAGCTCTACTCTGCAGGGGTGACGGGAGAGAGCACCCTCCCCCTTATCACCTTTCGGGTGCCTGATCAAGTGCTCTGGCCCCGGGCACGCACGAGGACTTGGCGCTGCAGTGGGAGGTGGTGGTGGTACCCTTCCCATTTTACGGAGAGGAGACCCAACTCTCACCTGAGGTAAGTAATTGTCCCAAGTCACGGAGATTTGAATTCAGGTCTATAGGCTCCCCAAAGGCCGTGCTTCTCCCACGTGCTACCCTGCCTGCCAACAACCATTTCCCAGCAGGCATGTTGCTTTGCCTTAGTGTGCTGTGGTGCCGGCTTGAGTCCTGACCCTACAGAGACAAGCTCTGTGACCTGGAACTCTCTGGAAGTTCATTTCCTCATTTCAGCTGGGGCGAAAACACTGCCTTCTTCACAGCACCTTTGTGGGATGAGAGCTTGCAGCACAGGACCTGGTCACAGTGGGTGCCCATTATAAGGGAGTCGCTGGGGGGACGTGCCCTCAGACCCCACTCCCAGCTGCCAGTCCCCAGTGGCTCCTGCTGAGCCATTAAAAGCTTCCTCCCTTTCTCTCTCTCACCCCCTCCCCTGCCAGGGCTCTGGCTACTTCTGCAGGGCCAGCTTGGTGCTCTCATTCTCTGGCTTGCCCCCCAGACCAGGGTCAGGCCATGACAGATTGTCTGGGAGGAGGGTAGGGCCCATTCATGGGCCAGCCCTCACTCTCTTAGCCTCACCTCTTTTCCAGGCCCCCCGTGTTCTCAGCACCTAGAGTGGCCTCCCAGCACATCCTAGCAAAGCAACACAGAGCACATTCTGGCGCCTGTGGGAGGGTCCTTCTGGGCACAGCACTCTTTAGGACGGTCCTGGCTGATGGGAATGGTCAGGAGCTACCCTTTCAGTGCCAAGCCCCTGGCTGATGGGGATGGTCAGGAGCTACCCATTCAGTGCTGAGCCCCCATCCTTCCAGGAAGCATGCGGGCCTCTGAGACCACATTTCCAGGGCACTTCCATGCTGTCCCTGCCTGCCTTTGCAGGGCAGGGGGACAGGACAGGGGTGCTGTTTGTCAAGCCTGCACGGTGCCCCAGGCACCTGATGCACCTTCCCTTGATTTCTACGTCACAGGTGAAGAAGTGGAAACTTACTGAGCTTCAGTGACTCCCTGAGACTGTGAGGCTCCTTGAGTGGCATAGTTGGGATTTGGGGGGAAGCCCAGAGCACTCGCCAGGGAGCCCACCTTACTGGAGAGCTCAGAATCAGTGGACCTGGTCTAAAACAACCAATTTTCACTTTTAGGCCCAAGGGTAGGTTTTAGGGAGAGGGCCATGAACCCCCCAAATTAGGTGAAAAATTGTATGTGTGAGTATGTGTACCTTTTTCTGGGGTGAGGGGCAATTATCATCCTCACATTCTTAAAGAGATCTCTGGCCTCAATGAGATAAACGCTGGTCTGGCAAGCCGAGGAAATTAAACTGGTTCCCTTAGAACTCAGAACTCCACCCTGGCCTACATTTGGCTACTACTTAGGATCCTAGAGTAGAGAGCTCGGAGGAGCCGAGCCTTGCCTAGAATGAGAAGAAAGTAGTAGGACCAGGACAAGACCCCATGGACCAGAGCCTTCCAGGCACCTGTGCAGTGTGCTGCACCCGCTCCGTTGGCCCCTGTATGCACCAAGAAGCTGCAACCATCCCTGTCTTAGCTTGGCCGCCGGAGAGCTGAGCCGCAGCCAGAACCCCAGCCTGTGCAGTCCGCAACAGGGACTGGCCTCAAGGTGTAGGTCAGCAATCGATCAAGTCCGACGTGGCCCAGAAACCGGCCCAGCGTCTTCTCCACACGCTTGTGTAGGTGGGAGCCAAGCCTGCTCCAACGGGCAGGTGTGCAGAGCTGCTGCTAATTATTGCCCTCGAGCGGCCCCAGCTGCTCCTTCCCGCTCCCACCCAGATCTGCTGGCAGTGGCCCTCCTGGTGTTGCAAAGGCTGCCATGGCCCCACCGGCCTACCTCCAAACAGACAGACGCTACCACTTTTGTGCAGTGGACCCCTCTGGCGTCCTGGTAAAGGCTGTAAACCTTCCTCAGAGTTTTCAGATGTGTACTAACTACAAAGTATACTGGGCTTCAGAGAAAACCAGTGATATTGAAGTATAGATATATATACATGCATTTAAGAAGTCAAATTAGACATAGAGTAACACGTGTGCTTCTTTACTATTACATGAAACAAAAAGATCTAGCGGCAGACGAAATCATTGCTCTAATTCTTAATCATTTCAGAGAATAAATGATTTTTTTTAAGATGTCTGCCGCAGCTCTAAATGTGGTATGAAAACACCTTTGCTTTCTCCCGGTGTCCCTGTTGACAGGTCGGCTGCCAACACTGCTGTGGTCTGTTACATGGGTAAAGAGAAGCAATACTCCATTTCCCTAAGAGAGGGGCAAAAATTAAGGTGTCATTTTGTTCCCCATCCCAGCGCATGGGTCTCCAGGTGAAACGCTTGGCTGTGTGTTCTGTTCTCTTTCACATCACGTCATGTAACCTTCCCAGCACCCTGTGAGGACACAGAGGCTCCGGGAGGGGCTGCAGACTGTGAGGGGCAGGGCTGAGGCTTCCTGGCAGAGCCCATCATGTTGCCTCCCTGCCCCAAGCTGCCACGAGCTGCCGGACTCACGGGCCTTGGTGACCAGAGTTTTGAATCCCCAGTTTCACCAAGGTGTGGGGAGGTGACACTGGTGAAGGTGGCCCTAGGCCTTCCGTGCAGGGAGCCCGCAGGGTCTTTCAGTGGTTGTTGACCCCTCCTGGGGCCTGTAGTGGGGGTGCCAGCTGCAGCCCCATGGCCCACGAGGAGGAAGCAGGGAGCCCCTTGTTCAGAGGACTGGAGGCTCAGAGAAAGGAGGCCATTTGGTGGGTTCAGCTCATTTTTTGCTCAATAAACCTTTCCTGGGTCTGCTGCCGGGGCTGGAGAACTGAATCAGAGCTCCAGCTCTCAGGGAGCCGGGGGGCTGAAGGGCTGTGTGCAGGAGGGAGTCAGGCGCGTGTTGTGAGAGAGGGGCTGCGGGCACACGGGGGCAAGGGGGGAGCAGGTCACCCGGGCCGTGAAAGTCCAGAACTGGAATACAGGCTCTGGACTCACAGTGACTTCTCTCCTCCTCCATCTGGGCTGCCTTAGCACACGCAAGGTAGGGAGTCCCACTTTCCCAGAGAGCCCAGACTTCGAGGCAGTGGGGCCTGCGGCTCAGCCCTGGTTGTTCCCTGTGCGCCTTAGGAGAGCTGGGGTTCTGATGGCAGCTAGATTTCCAGGCTCCTCGAACCCTCACCTGAACCTCATGGCACACCCAGGGAATCCAGCTGGGATACCTGTGGCCTCTAGGGGGCTGGAATGGGCCTTTCCCCAGTCCTGAAAAAGGGGGGTCAGAGGCAAACTGCTCAACAGTGTGAGCGACTTTGTAAGTGGCCTTAACTTAGACATAGCCATTCACCAAGCTGCCTCAAGTACTCCCCAGTTGGCCTTTAACGGGGTTTTGTAGATTGCAAATGCTTCCCTTGAGACCCCCCCTTCCCTGTCTGTGATGTCACACTCCTAAGCTGCTCCTGAAAAGCTGGATGTGCCTGGTCACTCTGTGTTCCTGTCCCTCCCGAGATAGTTGTACTATGTTTAGCTACCTTGGGAGAGGTTAGCTTGAGAGGAGAACAGGACTGTATTATGGACGACAAGGGAGCGCCATTTTCCTGCTCTAAGGCTCAGGGAGAGTCCCTCTGGCCCTCCGCCCTCCCTGGGGAAGCCAGAGGAAGCTCAGCATAGCAGGAAGATGAGAGAGTATGGGGTCCAGAGCCGGACAACCCCAGAGACCCATGACCAGCAGGGCCCAGCAGACAGTAGGCATACAGCAAGCGTTGACTCCCTCCCTGAGCGGTGGGGAAGGTGCTGGGTGGGAGCCACGCTCCTACCAACATGAGCCCCTGCTGCTCTGGCCCTGTGCTACGTGCCATGAGGCAAAGAAGATGGCCCCCTCCCCCTCCCCTAGAGTGGAGAATTCAGGGGTAAGAGATCCGTGTGGGAGGGCAGTGTGATCCTGGAGAACGGTTCTTGGGGAGATCTGCTCTGAGCTGGACCTGGTGTGCTGGGTAAAAATGGGAAGGAGAGAGGCCCTGATGAGGACTTTTGGGGGCTAGCCCTGAAGTGAGCCAGCTCTGGCATAGACTTTCCTTCCTTGCTGCCCCAGGTTTTTCAACGTTAGGGCCCAAAGACCCAGAAAGGAGTGACCACACGGAAGCTGGGGTCTTCTGAGGGCCTTGCTGGGGTTTTTGCGAGGGGGCCTGATGGGCTCTGGGCTTTGGCCTGGGCCTGCCTGTGGCATTCTTTATGTTGGAAGGGGCCAGCCCTCCTCCCAGGGCAGGAAGCTACCTGTTAGGTCCCTCTGGTGGCAGTCTGGGCCTTCTCATTTTTGGTGAACTTCTGGTGAATCTGGTGCAGATTATGGATTCACTGGCCCAGCCCTAGTCTGCCGAGACACCAGGGTGGCTCAGTCAGTTAAACTGAGTGCCTTCTGCTCAGATCATGATCCTAGGGTCCTAGGATTGAGTCCCACATCCTGCTCCTTGCTCAGCAGGGAGTCTGCTTCTCTCTGCCTGCTGCTCCCCCTGCTTGTGTTCTTTCTCTCTCTCTCTCCCCCTCTCCCCCATCTCTGACAAATACAATAAAATCTTTATGAATCCTGGCTCTGCTACTGCTGAGTGACCTTGGGCATATTACCTCCTCCTGGAGCCTCGGTGTTCTCATCTCCAAAATGGGATGAAGTCCCCCTACCTCACACTTGAGGGGGTGGCTCAGCCCAAGTCCTGAGATGCAGAGACACTCAGCAGGTCCCTCCCCAAGGCCACAGTAACTGGGGCGGGGCCCTGGGGTGGGGAGAACATGCAAGGAGGGGCCAGAAAGAATAGATCTAAGGACGGCTTTCCCAGTGCAACTGCCCACCCCACGCAGAGCTCACGAGCTGCTCAAAGCTGGGAATGCCCATCAGAATCGAGGAGCTGAGGTTCTTGTCCCCGTGAGCCTCATCCTCCCCAGGCTGCAGCTGTAGGCCTCCCCTGCCCATGACCAGGGCCGCGCCAAAGCCATGTCCCTTGGTGAGCCTTGCCCAGTGGAAGACTGAGCAACACCCCCCCAGCGAGGACGGGGCCTGACCTAAGACCCTCGGTTTCCCCACCAGGAGTGGCCTGCAGCGCCATCCTCATGTACACATTCTGCACCGACTGCTGGCTCATCGCCGTGCTCTACTTCACCTGGCTGGTGTTTGACTGGAACACGCCCAAGAAAGGTAGGCGCACAACCGCCTTGCCCTTGGAACCCCCCCCCCAATGCAGCTGAAGTTCCCCAGCGTGAGCTGAAGTTCCCCAGCGTGGGGGCCGCCCCTTTTTACTCAGCACCTGCTCCGTGGGAAGTGGGGAGCTAGGCCAGGCTGTGGTTTCTGGGCGGGGGGGGGGGTGGAAAGCCCCTCGGAGGGCACAGTCCTGGTCCCTAGAGGAGCTCAGAGGAGCTCACAGTGCCCTCCCAGGGGCTCACACTCAGTCAAGGGTTTGCCTGCCTGGAGGGGACAAAGGTGGGACAGGGCCCAGTGGGGAGCGGTGGGGGGAGAAGATGCTCCGCAGGGTGACAGTCCCCTAATTCAGTGTCCTACGCCGACTCCATCTTCTCTGCCTTACCTGAGTGTCCCCCGTCCTATTCCCGCTCCTTCCCAACACTGTGTTTTGTTCCCTGGAAGGTGGCAGGAGGTCACAGTGGGTCCGAAACTGGGCTGTGTGGCGCTACTTTCGAGACTACTTTCCCATCCAGGTAAAGTCTCGTGGGTGTTAACCTGGGAGGGGGGGACAGGCCGGGAATCTGAGTGAGAGCTTTACCTCACCATCTGCGGTTACCCTGTGCAGAGTTCAACCCCGCGACCCCTTCCACTGTGACTGTTCATGTTCTACCCCACCTTATGCAGGATTTGAGGCGATGTAGGGTACATTCGGTGTCATGCCAGGTAAAGACCAAAATCAAGACCTGAAGGAAAAGCTGCTAGTGGTTTAGCCGTCAGGGTCAACAGAGTTGCAGTAGTTGAGTTTGCTTCCTGGCCACCAAGGCAAAAAGGGAAACATGATGGTTGTTGGTTTTTCTTTTGGGAAGGACAAAGCATGCTAGTTTCTCAGGGAAACAAGGCTTGTTCTAGCATTTGGAGCTAAAAGAAGTTTCCGACTCTGAGATCCTTAGTGATATACGGAGCATGTTACAATAGCAGATATTATGCTTATCTGCCTTTCAGTGAATATTAAAGACATAAGTGAAAAGGGCAGCAATTTACCAAGGGCAATACCAAAGTAGTTCCAAGTCCATCTGACCTGAACCACGGATACTTCAAGCCATAGGTGTGAGGGGCTTTTTCTTCCTTCTGAAGCTGACAGAATATTGCTTCTCTCAGCCAGCTGCGGGTCGCCCACTGGGGCTCCTGACCAGGGAATTAGGGCCCAGGAAATTAGATGTGCCATGAAAGACAAGTGAGACCCTAGTTCTGAAGTGCGCAGGGAAGGCTTCTGGAGGACATGCTCCTAGAACTCCATCTTCAAGATGAGCAGCACTAAAGAGGCATGCGAAAGAGGAACACTGAGGCACCTGAGTTTGATAAGAAGCCTGTGGTGCAGGGGAAGTTGAGGAGGTAGAGTGGGGAAGGAGGATTTCCATTTATCTGGAGCCTTCTAAAAACTCACGCCTTTCCTCAAGGAGTTCCCGTTAACCTTCGCAGTATCCTGTGAGGCAGGTATTCATTGTATCCCTTTTTCACAGAAGAAAAACTGAAGGTCAGAGAGGAGTAAAGCTGAAGGAGGCTAGTAGTATTTTGAGCTGAAATTCCACTTGCTGCCTTGTCTCAGAATTCTGGAGCCTTCCCCACCCCAGCATGCTGCCTCCCTATGCAGCATGAGTTGTAGGAAACAAGCTCCGGGACTCCAGCTTCCCTCGGGTTTGGAGGAAGCGCCCAGTATGACCCTGAGTGAGGTCCCATCCCTTCCAGCCTACAGTCTCCCCATATGAAGCAAGTTTAGCTGGTCTCTGGGTTTCCCTCCTGCGGCACCACCGTTGGCTGCTCTGGGACCCCCATGCTGGTCTTCTAAGGACCTGTCTTCTCTGGGACCAGCATCCAGGTCCTGACAAGATAAGTGGTGGCTTAGTCGGGACTTTTTCTCATCTTTTTATTGACCCCCTTCCAGAGGTCTACAAGCCAGGCTGGCAAGGCAGAGACCATGTGGGCAGTGCTGGGGGTTTGTGGCTAACTCTGGCTAACTCAGGAAGGTTTTTCCTGCAGGGGAAAGACCTGTCTGGCCAGCTCACTGAGCACCCCAGCACTGGCACACCCTAGCTGCTGAGGGTGACCCAGCAGAAGGCAGTGGGGTCTGAAGAGCCAAGACGGCATGTGTGAGAGGGAATGTGAGCACGGGGCAGGGTGGTGTATGTTTGCTGCTGTGAGTCAGCGACTGAGACATCCTGGCGTGCTGCCCAGAGGAGGTGGCTGGGTAACCCTACATTCCTCCACTGCTCTCAGTATTGGGAGGAAGCTCCCTCTGCTCACCACAGCCTGCGCCAGTTTTCCCAGGATCCTTGGGGTCAGGACTGCTGCTCTTCCTGCTCCCTGACCCCATCTCTCTGGCTGCAAGGAAGTCAAGGCTGCTGTTGCTGCAACAGTGATACATCATCAGACCTGACCCTGTCATTCTGAAAGTGAGGAGACTCAGTCCCAAAGATGGGCATGGTCTGGTCCAGGTTGCATGGCAAGTCCATGCCAGCATTAGTACTGGAGTCCCAGCCCCAGGCTCTTTCCCCAGTGAATTCCTGCTGCCTGTTTCTCTGGGAGAGATTCCATCCCAGATTTCCTCATTGGATTGAGCCCCACTTCCTGGGTCTCCCTCCATCTGTTTTGTGGTTAGAGACCTGGGTTGGGTTCTTGCTCTGTTGCTCTATTCTCTGACCAGCAGTTGCTGGGCTCTGTGCTAGACACAGGGACATGGAAGGGTCAGCCCTGGTCCCCCTCAGGTAGGCTCGCCATCCAGCTGATTCTGCTAGACTTTGTCACTTTTTGCCCAAAGGACCACAGACACGCTTTCTCAAGCTCACTGAGCCTCATTAGCCTTACTTGCAAAATGGAGCTGTTCATACTGATAAGGAGTGGTAAATTATGGGTGGAGATGAGGGATTACGGACTCTCTTCTCTCTGCTGGGACCCTTACTTCAGGGATCAGGCCACAGTGATCTGAGCAGCCTGCCCCTCTGGAAGATTCCTCGAGTCCAGTAGCCCCACTCACCCACCCAAAATGGGACGACTCAATGACCGTTGGCCAGAGCTGGGATAAGCAGGTGCCCTTCCTCACTGACGTCCACATTTCTAAAAGAACCAAAACAAAACCCTGTGTCCCTTTTTGCCCCTCTATTCCAAGAAGTCAGCTGGGAACTGGAGCTACAGAACACATGTGGGTTGGCCCTGGGAGGGCCCCTGGGCACCAGGACCCAAGCCAGCCTGGGTGTGAGGCCGGCCAGGGCCTGGAGCCTTGGCCTGGGCTGCTCTTGCCCACAGGTGAGCTTGGCCAAGCCTCTGATCCTCAGAGCCTCAGGCTGCTCTTCTGTGCAGGGAGCGTTGGGCCTCGGTGACCTGATGACCGAAGCTGACGCTTTGGGATGTTCTGTGTGGCCTCCCGGCCCTTCCCCTTCTCTCAGCCTCTTGCCAGGGGTTATGTAATGATCTCTAGCTATAACCATCTGCCCACCCTTCCCCTGCTTCCTCCTTTGTATAGCTCCCTGCTGCCAGAGCCGCTCAGCAAGCCCTGAGAGCACCCCTCCACTCAGCACAGGAGGGCTCATGCATTAGCAGCTGCCACCAGGACCACTGGCTCCCTGAAAGAGGAGAGCCAATGCCTGGGTCACCTATCCCTGAATTACCGGCAGGATTTCTGGAGAGGAGACTAGGAAAGACTGAGCTTAGAGTGATCTCTCTGTCCATCTGCTTCATTTCCTGCATGGTCGTACTGAAGCCCAGAGAGGAGGGACTGTCCCGAGGTCCCAAAGCAAGTCAGTAGCGGGGCTGGTATTGGCACCGAAGCTATCTGCTTCAGGACCCGTGTTCTCATTTCTCTCTTCCTCTGCTGTGTGTCCTGCGGTATGAGCTTAAGCAAGTCTCTGCTCCTCTCTGGTTCTGAATTTCTTTTCTGTTTGGTGCCAGGGTAGGACAAGCTTATCTGAGTACCTTTCCTGCCCTTAGGAGGCAGGGTGGGAAGAAGAACTTGCTGGTAGTGTATCCCAGGCTCATGTTAGCCACGGGGCCCGGCCTGGGCACCTCATTGGGCTGAGACTTTGCCATGGGAAACAGGGGACATGAGAGCAAGCATGTCAACAGAGACTTCATCAACAGTGCCTTCCTTCTCCCTCCAGAATGGACACTCTGTCCAGCCCTGGTGGCAGGGGAGTATGGCTTGAAGACAGATCAAAGCTGTATCAGCCTCCTTTCTTCTGGGGACAGCCCCAAGGGCCATTAACCTGCAGCGTGTCCCAAGGCAGCTCACTTAGTCAAATGTCCCACCAGACAGATGCGTGAGGTGGGGGGTGGGAGTGAAAAAGGCAGCTGGGGGGGAACCTGAGTGGCTCATTGGTTGGGCATCCCACTCTTGATTTGGGCTCAGGTCTGATTGCAGGGTCATGAGATCGAGTCCCCCATAGAACTTGAAGCCTGCATGAGATTCTCTCACTTTCTCTGCCCCTCCCCACCCTGCTCACTTGCACATTCTCTTAAAAAAAAAAAAAAAAAAAGAAAACTGCAAAGAAAAGAAAAAGAGCCAGCTGACCTTGCGCCAGGTAACATATTTTCATCCCAGCGACTTAGAGAAAAGCCCACTGGGTGACTCCATCTAGAGAGGGAAGAGGATGGGCAGCTCCTTTCTCTAGGCGTTTCTCCACCTTGCAATCAAAGCAACAGCCTAGATCAGGGCTCTCCCGGTGCGTTTTGTGCTTGGGACTCCCAGACCCAGCCTTCAGTTCCAGAGCGGTAACAAGGGCACTGCCGGCTACCTCCACTCTTCCCTTGACACAATCCTACTGTGCAGAAGCCAGCTCCAGGTTCCAGCTTTACGGCAAGCTAGTGTGGTGGGCACACCTGCTCTTCAGGAGGTGAACTCTCAGAACAGTCTCCTTGCCACGCTCATGTATAGCCGGGCCTGCTTTTAGAAACTCCCTCTCTGCCCCCTCCCCAATAATCGTGGCTTACACTGCTGCCGTTTATGTAGTGGGCAGCAAAGCATGAGCTGGGTTTTGAGCAGCTTTAAGGTGCCTTGCCAAAGGCAAGGTGGGGGAAGGGAGTACCAAGGGCCTGAGCAGCAGGGGGTGGAACTCAGGGGATCTTGCTTCCACATGTCCCTTCAGTCATAGCCCTGGGAATGGTGTCGGCCACCATCTGCTCCATCCACCTCTGGCCTCTGTCACCTGAAGCTTCAGATTTCCGTTTCCTGGGGCCAGCCACCAGCACCCCTCCCCCAAATTGAGCACCAGGTCCTTTCCCTAGCCTGGGGTTCCCAAATTGGGAGTCATGGAAAACCCAGGCTGTTGACATTCCGGCAGTGGCTAGCGGCTCTGCCTCCAGCTGGCACGCGTGCAAGGACACGGGCACTTTCCAGCACGGGAAGTCGGGGGTGTTATCGACAGCACCCCCTAGAGGCAGGGCAGCCCACAAGACCAAAATGTTCATATGCCTGGCCCCAGGAGTTGTGATTTCTAGAAGTGTGTCAAACAATCAGATACGCAGATGACAATAAGGTATTTGTGGAAGCGTTATTTCTGAAGGGAATTTTGGAAGGTTTTTAAAGATCCATCCGTTGGAATTTGATTAAAATTCTAGTGCATGCAACATAGCTATGCAACAGGATAATGAAGCCAAGAGAGACGTGACTGGTGGATTGTGATAGGAAAAATAGTTATTATAGGCTTGGTAGAAAATTATGTAAAAATGAGGGGTGCTTGGGTGGCTCAGTCAGTTAACTGTCTGCCTTCAGGTCATGGTCCTGGGGTCCCGGGATTAAGCCCCATGTCAGGCTCCCTGCTCAGTAGGGAGTCTGCTGCTCCCTCTCCCTCTGCTGCTCCCCCTGCTCGTGCTTGCTCTATCTCTGTCAAATAAATAAATAAATAAATATTTTAAAAAAAGAAAATCATGTAAAAATGATAGCAACCATGTGCCCTTAATTTTGTGGTTTTTAAAAAAAAGCACATGTATATTTGAGTAACCAAAGAACTCACCACATCAGAGTGGTTTATCAAGATAGAGATAGGACAGGTGCTCTGGATTATTTTTTGACTTTCTTGTATTTTTAAAAATACTCTTTGGTTATTCACTATTTTTCTAATCAGAAAAGAAGTGATGTTTCTGAACAAAATAAACCTTGCTGTCCAGTGTTCTCAGCACCCTCTACCCCCACCACATCCCAGGCAATGCTGGGCAGGAGCCTCAGAGTCTAGGGCAACTTTACACTACTCCCACCCCCGCCAAGCCACCAACCCCAGGGCAGGGACCAGCCCCCGGAGAAAGCCAATCATTCTTTAGAGCATCCCAGGACAGCTTTGTTGATAGTACCACAGGTCAGCTGCCTGGCTGGCCCCCTGCCCCTGCTAGGGCTGGCACAGGCCTGTGGCTTGCCCTTGTCCTTCCTAAATAGAGCACGAGCCGAGCCTGGCTGCCTGGAAGGAAGTTTCCATTCAGACCCGCTGCAGTGTCTCTTCTCTGGCCAAACTAAGGGATGTGGACTTTACCTTGACAAAAACCGGAACCCCCTCTTTATCTGAGAGCGGCAGGGGTTGGATGAGGAGAATGAGCCCAGGAGGAGGGCAGGCAGGAGGCTAGCAGGGTGCAGGTGAGAGGACCTGGTGTGTCTGGCTGGAGAGGTGAGGGAGTGAGAGAGCAAGTTTCTCACTCCCTTCCCAGGGACTCTCAGTCTCAGTGGTAGTTGCCATGAGTCTCAGGTATGCAGAGTTGCATGGGGTATGCAGCGCACCTGGTCCTTCCCCCATCTTCTGGGCTCATCCCAGCACCTGTCTCCCAGCATTTCCTCTGACCTGAGCTTTTTCCCTGCAGCTGGTGAAGACGCACAATTTGCTGACCACCAGGAACTACATCTTCGGGTACCACCCGCACGGCATCATGGGCCTGGGTGCCTTCTGTAACTTCAGCACCGAGGCCACAGAAGTGAGCAAGAAGTTCCCTGGCATAAGGCCCTACCTGGCCACGCTGGCTGGCAACTTCCGGATGCCTGTGCTGAGGGAATACCTAATGTCTGGAGGTGAGGGCCCTCCTCTGCCTTCTCCTGCCTGGCTCTGCTGTCCAGACCTGAACCTCTCCACTGAGCGAGGGGATAGAGGGAGCAGGAGGCGAATACACCATGTCCCAGTGGCTGGTTGTGTGTGGAGAGACATAGAGGGCCCCAGGCATGGTGGACCAAGTCTGAGCAGGAGAGCTGTCCATATGGTCTTCAGGATTTAGCTTGAATAACAAAGTCCCTAGGAAGCCTTCTCTGCCCCCAGCCCCCGTGCTGCCCTTTGCACAGCCACATTGCTGCCGATGGTGCTGTCCTTATCCACCTGCTGTGACCCCTGCCACCCTGACTCCCCAGTATCCGCCAGCACCTTGAAAGAGCCTGGCAGAGCTAGGATCTCAAGGAATGTTTGCCCAAATGAATGAGTTCCTTTTGTATCGTTATCCCCATTTTACAGATAAGCAAGCCAAGGCTCAGAAAAAGAAATAGCGGGGCACCTGGGTGGCTCAGTGGGTTAAAGACTCTGCCTTCGGCTCAGGTCATAATCTCAGGGTCCTGGGATCGAGCCCCACATCGGGCTCTCTGCTCAGCAGGGAGCCTGCTTCCTCCTCCCTCTCTGCCTGCCTCTCTGCCTGCTTGTGATCTGTCTGTCAAAAAAAAAAAAATATATATATATATATATAAGAAAAAGAAATAGCTCAGGCAGGGCTGTATAACGTCTAGGGGCTGGCTCAGGTCTGGAGCCCAAGTCCAGGGCTCATTCTGTTCATGCCTGGCTATAAGCAGGGGGTAGGAAGTACACCTGTGGGCAGCCCTGACTCTGTCTTTCTCCCTGCCAGGCATCTGCCCTGTCAACAGGGACACCATAGACTACTTGCTTTCAAAGAACGGGAGTGGCAATGCTATCATCATCGTGGTGGGGGGCGCAGCCGAGTCCCTGAGCTCCATGCCTGGCAAGAATGCGGTCACCCTGCGCAATCGCAAGGGCTTTGTAAAACTGGCCCTACGTCACGGGTAAGTACCCCCTCCATGTGCACGCACACACATGCATGCGTGCACCAGCGTGCACTGCACACATGGCCCTCCAAGGCTTTGTTTGGCTCCAGCAGAGCAACTCCTTGGCTCCTGGAGGCAAGACCCAGACCCTAGGAAGACCTCGATAAGAGTTTGCTGTCCTGTGGAGGGGGGAGGTGGGAGGCCCGAGCTGCAGACCAAGTTTGCCCAAGTGCAGCCCGAGTGTCTGAGCCAAGCAGAAATTCAGCCTGTGCACCCTGAGCCCTTGCAGATGGGTGGAGAGGCCAGGCTTCTGTGCGGGACTGTGTACCCTCAGGCCAACATGTGTCACGCAGCTAGGAGAGCAAGCACAAGGCCCACAGTTAGGGTGTGACGGACCCTGGCTTCTCCTTTCCAGAGCTGACCTTGTTCCCACCTACTCCTTCGGGGAGAATGAAGTCTACAAGCAGGTGATCTTTGAGGAGGGCTCTTGGGGCCGATGGGTCCAGAAGAAGTTCCAGAAGTACATTGGCTTTGCCCCGTGCATCTTCCATGGCCGAGGTCTCTTCTCCTCTGACACATGGGGGCTGGTGCCCTACTCCAAACCCATCACCACCGTTGGTGAGCTCCCCCTGCCTGCAGCCCCTGACCTCGGGGCACCCCTCTGCTGGTTTGTGGTAGATTTAAGATTCACAGGATTCTAGAGTTAAGAGACCCAGGCTCTGCAGCCCTCTGATGTCCATGCTGTAAACCTCGTGGATGTGGACCTGTTTGGGTGCTGATGGGAATGGCGAGTGGGGGGCGGGGAGTGGGCGGTGGGGAATGAGTTCCATTACTATGAGTCAAGCAGTGCCAGGTGAGAAAACCGGACCCAGCAGTCCGTGTGTGCAGAGCCTGCAAGTCTATGAGGGAAGACCGGGAAGACCAGTCTGTTAAGCAAGGACCAAGAGGGTGTGTGTGGGGAATGTGCAGGGTGCTCTGGGGGGTTATAGTGGACCCCAGAGAAGAGGTGACTCTTACACCCCTAGCTGAAGAGGGATTACCTAGCAAAAGAGAGGAGGAGAGATTTGTCAGAAGCATGAGCCTGCGTGGACTTCCCACAGCAAAACTGTGTAGATTTTTGAGGAACGGGAAGAAAAACATCAACGTGAATGGAGCATAGGCTTCTGAGTAGTATAGCAAGAAAACTGGCTGCGCTTGTCCCTCAGCCGTGTTGTTCTGGGTGTGTGTGTGGGGGGGGTGTTCACAAGCCAGAGATCACACACAAGTGTGTAGGCTACCAGGCGTGGACTTTCAGGCTCAAAGTTCACATAGATACTAGTCAGGTGTTTTGCTTTGTATCTTTACAAAGTCTAACTTCCTGTACCTTGGGTCCCAGACCCAAACTCACTGTCTGTTCTCATTACACACAAATCCTATTCCAGGCCTGATCGCTCTGAGGCAGCAGGGACATTTCCACATGCAGATGTGGCTGGAGAGGGACAGGTCCTGTGGGCAGTGTGAAGGAGTTTACGCTTCCTCTTAAGAAAGGGGATCCTTAAGAATGGAATCCTTTAGAATGCTTGAGGGTTTGGGGGAGGAGAGGTTCACGACTGCACTTTCAAGTGATTCTTGGGCTGCTGGATAGCCAGTGGGTTACAAGGGTCAAAATGGAAGCCCCCGAAAACACGTGCAGATGCCTCTCTGGCAGCCGTCGGGGACCGAGGTGGCGACCGCAGCGATGGAAGGAAAAGGCGTGAACTGGGGAGAAATTTCCAAAATGTCTTTGCCAGGGCTTCAGGGTGAGTTGGGTGTGGAGATGCAGGAAATCGAGCAATGTGTGTGTGGATGAATGTTGCCGCCCCTAGGAGGAAGGATTCCTTGGGACAGGTGAGGGAACTGAGGCTCAGAGAGGCAACGTGACTTGCCCAGAGTGGAGCAAGAGCAACGCCATTACTTGCTCCCAGAGCCCTCTCAGGAGCTGCCTGTCAAGGGCAGTGGGGACAACCTGAGCTGGAGCATATTTAGCACAGTTCCCAGCACGTGGCTGGCACTTGGCATGGGGTCACTGCTGTCAGCGTCGCAGGAGGTTCTCAGGGAGGGTGGCCTGAGTGGGCTGACTAACCAGAGGCCTCTGCCCCATCCCCGCAGTGGGTGAGCCCATCACCATCCCCAAGCTGGAGCACCCGACCCAGCAGGACATAGACCTGTACCACAGCATGTACATGGAGGCCCTGGTGAACCTCTTCAACAAGCACAAGACCAAGTTCGGCCTCCCGGAGACCGAGGTTCTCGAGGTGAACTGAGCCCACCAGCAGGGGTCAGCTCCTGGGAGGAATCAGCTACAAATCCTTTTCTACCAAGTTCTCGAATGCTTTTTTGTTCTGTAAATTTGGAAGCGTCATGGGTGTCTGTGGGTTATTTAAAAGAAATTATAATAATTTTGTTAAACCATTACAAATGTTAGGTCTTTTTTAAGAAGGAAAAAGAATATCTCAAGCTCTTTCACTTCCAGTTTGACCTGCTCTAGGTGGTGGCTAACACATTTGGGCTAACCCTTCTTCCTTTCCCAAAATCACAGAGAAAACTCAGTCCTGGTTGACTGGGAAAGAAGGACAGCCATCTGCGGCTCAGGCTGGTTGGATTATTTGCTTTTTCCCACCGCAGAAGCCACTTGTAATACAAACACCTCTATTCCAAACTACCTACCCCACACTTAGCCGCAGGACTTGTCCCTCTTACCAAGGGGAAGACTTGGAGAGCACAGTTGTCTCCATCTTGAAGAGTGCCGTGACAAGCATCTGGAATGTTACACTTGTGTCCAGCCAGTCTTTTAAATCTGAGGCCTCCAGAGCAAGAATAGGGGGTGACAATGACCCTGTGCCCAAATGCACTATCTCTGGGATCATTCAGCCACCATGTCTGGTTGGAGTGACTGGTCCCCCACAGGGTGCTGACACAGACCCAGATTGACATGGACTTGGCCTGAATCACATACTTCCCCGTGCCCTCAATTTGTTTAACCCATACCCCCCAGTGTGGATTTGAGGAAAGAGTCCTTCTTCCCATTCACAGAGGGGCCTGGCCTTCTGAGCAGCAGATTGGCCTTCAGGTCAGGAGGCCCCTGAACCCAAGCCTCGCATATTTGTGCCTTTCTGAGAGGTTAGGGGCCAGGGAAGAAATCCAGCCCTTCCTCTGCATGTTCTGTTTTCTTTTGATGGAGATTATTTTACCGTGTCAGACTTTTGTATTTTCCAAAATGAATAAATAAAAATGAGAGTCCTCTGTGAGTTCTTGCTGGGGCCACAACTGTACCTTGCTACTGACACAGGGAAACCCTGGCCCCAACGGGGCTGCCTGCCAAGCTTTCCCCCCTTGCTCCTTTGGGCTATGTGATCCTGTGTGGTATCCGTTATCCAGTGCTGTGTGACAGAATCCTCCAGAATGCCGTAGCTCCAAACAACATCATGTCCACCACACAATCTGAGAGCCCGTAGCTGAGGTGCCGCTTAGCTGAGCCCTCGACTTCAGGTGCTCTCTCGAGGCCACAGTCAAGGTGTCAGCAGGGCTGCCGTCATTGTAAGGCTTGACTGGAGGAGGCTCTACTTCCGAGGTCATTCCTGTGGTGGTTTCCAGGGTTCGCTTCCTCACTGGCTATTAACCAGAGGCCACTCTTAGTTGCTTACCACATGGGCCTTTCTGTGGACTAGCTCACGACGTGGCAGCTGTCTTCATCAGAGAAAGTAAGGAGGAGGAGCCAGAAAGAATGTGCAAGGTGAAGTCACATTATTTTATAACTTAATCTCAGATGTGCTGTCCTATCCTTCTGCCATATTCTCTCCATTAGATGCAAGGGACTCCATTCCAACTTTCCTACTGCCTAAGTGCCCACTCTTGCCATTCATTCATCCACTTCAAGGACCACTCCTCTGTGTATCCAGTGTTGGATGCCTCATTGAGCTGGGACCTCGATGCCTAACTTGGGACTCGAAGGGTGACTGGAAGTTTGGCAGGAAGGAAATGAAAGGCAGAGCCAGAGCAACAAGTACCAAGACAGGGAAGACAGCACAGCTGGTTTGAAGGAGGATGTGGTGGTAGATAGGTCCGCAATGGGGCTTGGCTTGGAAGGGCAGGAGAGTGGACTTCTCCAGAGTTTCTAGGTGGGCAGGAGAGCAGGCAGCAACAGGAGGCGCCCTGGAGGGGCTTCAGGCCCGCAGAACTCCAGTGGAGGACAGATATTTCCTTTAGGATGGAGGAAAGGCCTGTTTTTTGATGATGGTCTCAACCCCTTTCCGGCCCCCGTCTGAGGTTAGCCATGATCGTCAGCCTCTGGCTCCAGGCTAAGAACTGGACCTAACCTAGGACTACTTACAAAGGTAGACCCTTATTCTCAGCATGGATTTTGTGAAGATTAAACATCTACTGTGCGCATGGGAACTCCACCATCTCTGAATACGAACAGCAACAATCTGCAGGCTCCCAAATCCCAGAGGGGGACCTCACCTAGGGCAATATGTCTAGCAGCAGCCTGCGCAGAGCAGAGGCCTTTCTGCTCTAAGCAATGGGTGGGGGGCTCTAGGTAAATGCTGCGGTCATTGTCTCTGATTGGGAGTTATTATTTCCGAGAGGGAACAGGATAGGATCCTCCTTTACCAGCTGATCATGGGCTTTTGGACTGCGGAGGTGGGGCTGTAGTCTAAGTCGTCAGTTCCCTGATTCTACTTGTGGTTCACAGATATGGCCACTAGAGGGCAGTGGGGCTAGTTCTGAGGCAAAATTCCCACAGCGGGCAGGGGGGTGGGGCCGCGGGGGATGGTGTTCTAGTCACTGAGGTGTGTGTTACTTCAGCGCTCCTACCCTGGACTGGAAGCCAGAGAGAGTAAAACTCAGACTCACAGATGCTCAGAGCTAACCAGGAACTCTTCTTTTTCCAGGGTCTTAAGGTGGAAAGTTAAGAGGTCTTTTTTTCTTTTTTAATATGCTTGCATATATAAGATTCGCTCTAAAACTGCTTTTGCCACATCCCATAGGTTTTGGTGTCTTGTGTTCTTATTTCATTAATCCTAAAGTTTTTCCTAATTTCTCTTCTGATTTTTCCATCGACCTGTTCGGTTACTTAAGAGAATGTTGCTTAATTAACACATATTTGCTATTATCCCAAATTTTCTTTTGTCGTTTATTTCAAATTTTATTTCAGAGAACATACTTTGTATGATTTCAGTCTCTTTGAATTTATTGAGAATTCTCTTACGACCTAATAGATGGTCTGTCCTAGAGGATGTTCCATGTGCATTTGAGAAAAATGTGCATTCCACTCCTGCTTTTGAAGTATTTTCTAGATACTATTAGTGTTACAGTAGCAGTATTTTCCAGATGTCTGTTAGGTCAAGTTAGTCCATACGGTTGTTCAAGTCTCCTGTTTCCTTGTTGATCTTGTTGATCGTCTAGTTTTTCTATTCTTTATCGAAAATGGGGTATTGAAGCCTCTAACTATTGTCATTACATTGTTTATTTTCCCCTTCAATTCTGTAAGTTTTGCTTCTTATATTTTAGGAGTCTGCTGTTATATATGTCTGTGTCCACAATTGTTACTTCTTGCTGATGGAGTCACCTCTTTGTCATCATAAAATAACCTTGGTCTCTAGTAACACTTTTTGTCTTAAAATCTATTTTATTTAGCCTGTAGACATATACCCATCCAGCTGTCTTTTAGTTACTATTTACATGAAACATCTTCTTCCATCCTTTTCCTTTCAAACATGTTTGTGTCTTTGAATATGAAGTATATCTTTTGTAGGCAGAATAGTGTTGAATCTTTTTTCCTTTCGTCCATACTTCTACTTTCTGCCTTTCTCATTGGAGTGTTAAGTCTATTTACATTTAATAGAATTGCTGATAATGTAGGATTTACATGTGCCATTTTGCCATTTTCTTATGTCTTTCTTGTTCCTCTCTCCCTCCATTCCTGACTTCTTTTCTGTTAAATGTCTATTAAAAACTGTTTTAATTCTCTTGTTGAGTCTTTTGCCCTATGTTTTGTTTTGTTTTTTTTTAAAGATTTTATTTATTTATTTGACAGACAGAGATTGCAAGTAGGCAGAGAGGCAGGCAGAGAGAGAGGGGGAAGCAGGCTCCCCGCCGAGCAGAGAGCCTGATGCGGGACTGGATCCCAGGACCCCAGGATCATGACCCGAGCCGAAGGCAGAGGCCTCAACCCACTGAGCCACCCAGGCGCCCCTGCCCTATGTTTTGTTCTGTATTTTTTCCCCGCAAACTACTAGTTTTATTTGAAAGAACGAGTGACAAATATAGCTATCAGATTTGAGTGTTAGGCGATTTCTTAAAAATGAACAAAGTAAGCCACCCACTTCAAGAAACCCGACAGTATTTGCTCCCAATTGTAAAATCTAATATTTGAGGAATAATATAATTCTATAAAGCTTGTATCTGCCATGATATTTGACAGATTCATAATACTTAAGAAACTTCTCCTGAGACTGGCAATATTTTTGTACTAAATAATTACATGTGTCAAATTTCAGTTGCTCTACGTTTTTAAGTTATTTTCTTAGTGGTTACCCTGGAGATTAAAATTCACATCTTAATTTAAAACATTCTAATTCAGATTAATAAAAACTTAATTTCTCCATCTTTTGTTTGGCTGCCTGAGAGGCAAAAGGGGCAGGCCACACCCACGAATGATGTGGCAGGTTGAATAGTGGCCTACAACGTATGTGTTCGTATCTTAAACCCTGCAATTGGTGAAGGAATGTGACTTTATTTGGAAAAAGGGCCTTGGCAGATATAATTAGGTCAAGGATCTCAAAACGAGATAATCTTAGATTATGTAGGTGGGCTGTAAATGCAATGACAAGTGTCGTCCTAGGAGAAAGACACAGGGTAACGGGAGAAGACCATGGAGAAGGCAGCCCAGGCACACCACAGCCACCAGCAGCTGGAAGAGGTGAGGAAGGATTCTCCCCTAGAGTCTTTGAGGGAGCAAAGACTTCCCAACACCCTGATTTTGGATTTCTGGCATGCAGAACTGGAACAGAATGAATTTTTGTTTTCAGTCAGCTCGTTTATGGCTTAATCTAATACAAACAGTGACCTTCAATATATTTCTATCACCTAATTGAGGAATTGTACCCGTGGATGCAGAGTCTGGTCTTCTCATCAATAAAATATTGAACAACATGGGTTTGAACTGCCCAGGTTCACTTACACATGGATTGTTTTTGATAAATGTGGTATAGTGCTGGAAATATATTTTCTCTTCTGATTTTCTTTTCTCTAGCTTACTTTATTGTAAGTACACAGTCTATAATACAAATAACATACAAAATATTGTTAATTGACTGTTTATGTCATCGGTAAGGCTTCTGGTCAAGAGAAGGCTATTAGCCGCTAAGTTTTGGGGGAGTTATACTAGAATTTTTGATTTTATGTCCAGGGATCAGCATCCCTAACACCCATGTTTAAAAGTCAACCGTTTTTCACTTTTCTTTAAACGGGGCGGGCTGCAGTTTTGGAAGGCACTTTTTTTCCTGATACTTCTGAGAGGTGGAAGAAATTCCCCTGTAGGGGCGCCTGGGTGGCTCAGTGGGTTAAAGCCTCTGCCTTCGGCTCAGGTCATGATCCCAGAGTCCTGGGATCGAGTCCCGCATCGGGCTCTCTGCTCAGTGGGAAGCCTGCTTCCCTTCCTCTCTCTCTGCCTGCCTCTCTGCCCACTTGTGATCTCTGTCTGTCAAATAAATAAATAAAAAATCTTAAAAAAAAAAATTCCCCTGTAATGGTAATGAATAGGATTGCTAGGAGAAAAATTAGGAATTCCTCCCATCCCTCGGCTTCACCCATAATTTTTATAACCAATCTCTCTCCCATATGTATTGCAAACTTCTTTTTTTCACAATCCTGTTTCTCTTTCCTTGTAAACTCTTTTTCAAGATATTTTTCACCACTTCCTGCTTAGGGAGTATTGCTTTGTGTATCTTCATCTAACATTTGTGTCATGCAGACACACAATTTTATCTACATTTTTTACATAACATTGAGTTCCACTGGCACACATTTAGAAAGTTCCTTTTCTCAAGGCTAAAATAGCAACGATTTTTGAGATTTCTAATTAGTTTTGATGAAAACTGATATGAAATATTTATCCTCTAAAAACAGAGGTGTATTGTTAATGTGTAATCCTACACATTAAAACATATTCTGAAAATAAATATGACTTAACCATACAAATAAAATTTGGGGCCTCAGGCTGACTCAGTCAGTGGAGCATGTGACTCTTGATCTCCAGGTCATGAGTTCAAGCTCTGCATTGGGCGTAGAGCTTGCTTTAAAAAAAAAAAAAAATGCTATAATACTGTTTCACTAAAGGCAGTAAAATGTAGGGTAGATAACATTGGAGTAAGACTGCTTCCCAGTCCCAACCTTATACAGAGGGAGGGTGCTGAAGGTTTCAACCTTCTAATCAGGGTTAGTTTCCCTGGCAACCAGCCCCCGTCCTTAAGTTATCTGGGGCTTTCCAAATGTCACCTCATGAACATAAACTCAGATGTAGTTGAAAGTGACTTGTTACAGAAACAAAAGATACTCATTTCCCTCCCTGAAGCTTTCAGGAACTGAGGACAAAACGAAATATAACGAAGACGTCCGTATGCTACCTCCTGCTCTCTCTCTCAAATTTTAAAAAATAAACAAACAAAAAATGCCCGTATGGCTCTTATTTGTGTGTGTGTGTTCCAAAATTCATTGTTTATGCACCACACCCAGTGCTCCATGCAATACATGCCCTCCCTAATACCCACCACCAGGCTCACCCAACCCCCCACCTCCTTCCCCTCCAAAACTGTTTGTTTCTCAGAGTTCACAGTCTCTCATAGTTTGTCTCCCTCTCTGATTTCCCCCAACTCACTTCTCCTCTCCATCTCCCAGTGTCCTCAGTGTTATTCCTTATGCTCCACAAGTAAGTGAAGCCATATGATAACTAACTCTGCTTGACTTATTCCACTCAGCATAATCTCCTCCACTCCCGTCCATGTTGATAAAAAAGTTGGGTATTCATCCTTTCTGATGGAGGCATAATACTCCATTGTATATATGGACCATATCTTCTTTATCCATTTGTCTGTTGAAGGGCATCTTGGTTCTTTCCACAGTTTGGCGACTGTCGCCATTGCTGCTATGAACATTGGGGTACAGATGGCCCTTCTTTTCACTTTGTCTGTATCTTTGGGCTAAATACCCAGTAGTGCAATTGCAGGGTCATAGGGTAGCTCTATTTTTAATTTCTTAAGGAATCTCCACCCTGTTTTCCAAAGTGGCTGCACCAACTTGCATTCCTATGGCTCATATAGGAAATTACAGGAGTTTTAAGAGCTGTGTGCCAGGAACAGTGAACAAAGATCAAATCCCAGGCACCTGGGTGGCTCAGTCAGTTAAGCGTCTGCCTTCAGCTCAGGTCATGATCCCAGGGTTACTTACTATTCTACTATTACTTACTATAAATCACAGTATCACACTCCTTTTCTCCGAGACAGTTCCTCTGTCTCTCCTTGACTCTCATGACCTTGACAGCCTTAGAGATTATGAGTCTAGTCTTCAGTAGAACATGTTTTGTTATATCTAGCTTTTCCTTGTGATCGATTCCAACCACCCATGTTTAGCTGAAATATCGCAGATGTAATGATGGGCTCTTCCTACCGCCTCCCAGCAGGTAGTCATGATTTCAGTCTGTCCTATGGGGTGATGCTCATTTGATCACTTGATTAAGGTGGGAACTGTCAAGCTTTCATATTGTGAAGTTACTCTTTCTCCATACTTTGAAAATCTCTCTTTCCCAGTCTTTTTATATCAGTTAAGAATCATGGGTCCCTATTTTTTTCAGTGGGCTATCCATTATTCTATTGTTATTTATCTTGATGTTCAAACTGCTCCAGATTTGGCCAGTGGGAGACTCATCAAACTGGCTTCTGTGTCCTTTTGACACATCTCCCTCTTTTTTTGGGGGGGCAGGGGGAAGGAGTACTTCCTTACTTTCCAGCACAACTAGGTGTCCTACAATCGATCATCTTGTACTTTTTCTGGCCCAATCCTGAGAGTCAGCCATTTCTTTGGAGAATCTTGATTCCTCTTAGTGGAGGATGATATTTAGAAACCAAGATCTGGGCAATTACGGGCTATCATCACAGAGTTCATCCGAGTTTCCTCTCTTATATTTGTAACTCCTTTTCCTGATAGAAACTGACTCCCATTATCCTTAATATATTTATTTATTTGACCAATCCCTCTGTACATAACCAATCTTCCATTGTCATCACTTTCTCCTCCAACCCTGAACCTAATACCGAAGCCTTTTTCATCAAGGCCAGCTTCACCAATGCGACCTATGCAGTTGCCCCAGGCCTAAGGCTTAGAAGGGCCCCTTGATGCTGTTGCTTTTTGGAATTCTTAATAATTTTGAACACGGGACTCTGCATTTTCATTTCGCACCAGGGCCCACTAATTATGGAGCCAGTCCTCACTTAGCCGTGTTTCAGCTCTGACATCTTGCTTTAGACAGGCCTCACTGTGGATATCCTGTTCACCGGCTCTGGTCAATTCCTAGCCTTGTGCTAGGATCTCTTCTGCACCCACTGCTGGTCCTGTGTGGACACCCTCCTCACCTTGCTCTGACTGACTCCCTGCCCTGGGCCTCCATGCTAACCCCTCCCCCTTGCTGATCTCCTCCTCAGCCCCACCCTAAGGGCTTTTGAACTACATCCTTTAGGAAGAGAACAAGAGAGAAAAACTGTGTGGAGAGTTTTAGCCTTTGGATTTTTTGCGTCTATCCTTTGTTCTCGATGGAAGTAAGATTCTTGTTCTTTCGGGAAAATTTAGTCTTATATAGTGTAGTTTACTTAATGCTGGCAGTGTGTTATGGGGGGACAGACACCCCCCCCCCCCCAGGAAGCAAGAGACCTGGGTTCACAAGTCAATCTGCCACTAAGAACCATGGGGCTTTGGGCAGCTCATTTCCATTTCCAGAGCTGCTTTTTAAGCTTCTGTGAAACTGGGACAACAATACCTTCACAGGGTCCTGTGGGGATTGTCCATAGTAATGTATATAGGGTACTAGTCAAATGTTAGTTCTTTCTAGGCCCCAGGGAAATCTGTGAGGGAGGGGAATGAATTTGCCTCAAATCCTGCAGCCAGTTAGCTGTGGGCCCAGACCCATGTTTTTTCTGACCCCTGGCTTGGAGCTCTCAGACACCCCACCCTGCATCCAGCATGCTCCTTCTCAGGAACCCTGTGAAATCACGCCTGCTTCCGGCAGGGAACGAGGGAAATCGTGTATCCGTTGATCTGCTCTCTTCCCAGGAACTCAGCCACATTTCTGTATTCTAACAGTCCTCTAACTCAATGAAGGAATGTCACAATTTCTCATTGCCATTTTCACCACTCCCTCCACCCTTGCATCTGCTTGTGACACAACTGCCAGAGTGACATTTTTATTTATTTATTTTAAGCAGACTCCATGACCAACATGGGGCCAACACAGGGCTTATACTTAGTACCCTGAGATCGAGACCTGAGCGGAGATCAAGAGTCGGATGCTTAACAGACTGAGCCAGTCATGCGCTCCCAGAGTGTTAAATAAAGATTTTATTTATTTATTTGACAGAGAGAGAGAGCACAATTAGGTAGAGCAGCAGGCAGAGAGAGGGAGAAGCAGGCTCTCTGCTGAGCAGGGAGCCTGATACACGGCTTGATCCCAAGACCCTGGGATCACAACCTGAGCCGAAGGCAGCCGCCTAACCAACTGAGCCACCCGGCACCCCCAGAGTGACATTTTTAAAACCTGAATCAGATCATGTAGCTCCCCTACTTAAACCCTTCTGTGGTGTGTGGTCCATACACTTCAAGGTCAGACTCCCCAGGGGCAACCGTCCCTGGCGGGAGCTGGACCCACACTTCATTCTGTGCCATCAGAGCTGGACTAAAACTGCAGAAGCTCTACGCCCTGAAAAAACAATGCAGCTGCCGCTCTATGAAATGACAAATGAAAGCAACACTAAAACTGTAAGAGAGATTGAAGGAAGTCTTTCATTTTATTTTTGAAATATCAATTTCTTTCAAACACTGTTCTCCTCCCCCTCCTCCTCCTCCATGCCGGCTGCCTCTCCTGCCTACTCCCGCCTGGCTTTCTCTTTCAGTTCCTTCAATGCTCCAGGCTCCTTCTTCAGCTCTTTCTTCTGCCCGAATTTTCCTCTGGCTCTCACTAGCCCCCTTTGTCCGGTTACCCCCTCCTCACCCTTAAGACCTCATTGTAAAAGGCAGTCCCCAAGGAAAGCTTTCTCTGGGGGCTCCCACTAAACCAGCCCCATGGGTTAGATGTCCTTCTGTCTAACGCTTGTCTCCCTGGCTGGCCCGTGAATTCATAAGCTCAGGTGCCCACGTTGGCCCATTTATAGTCCACGATAGTGTGAAAACCACTGGAATTGAGTAAGGAGTGCTGCTCCCACGGGCAAGAAGCCTAAGTGTTTGTCTCAGCTTTGCTACAAACTTTGTGTGACCCTGGACAAGCTCACCTCCTCTTTCTGGGGCTGTGTCCAGTGGAAGAGGCATGGAGGTTCCAGTGTCGTCTAAACATTCCCTTCCTCCAGCGTTCATCTACTCATTCACTGATTTCATTCATTGATGCGTTGAAGCTCCTGCAGCCTGCTTTCTGTGGGATTGGCATGAAATGAAAAGCAAGAGTTCAAAGTAGAGTGGGTGAGACTAACACGAACCATATGACTAGGCACGTGGATACAGGTACTAAAGAGAGGTCAGGCAGCCAGAGTGGAAGCCCAGAGAAGGTAGCCATTAGCTCACCTCTAGGAAGCCTTTTTCAAAAAAAGGACCTTGAAGGGTTGAGGAGAAAGAGAAAGGGTTGAGAGAAGGAGAAACGCAGCCCAGGGATCCACCTTTGTTGGGCGTAGGCTCTTTGCGGAATTGTCTCCTTGTTTTACGATTCTCACCTGGTTTTCTGCAAGAGTCTGGCTCTTTAAATCCTACCTCTTGAAAGCTGCCGCTCCAGGGCTGCCTGAGGCTCTTTCTAACTGACTTCCTATTGCCTAAAATGAAGCCTGAGTTCTTCCGCCTAGCAGCCAGGTTCTCTTACCAGGCCCCCTCTTCCTTTTTTGACCTCTTTGCCTGTTGCTCCCGTGCAACCTTTGCTTCAAACACCTTGAACAATGCTAATGTCATGTCTTCTGCCTCGGGGTCTTTGCTCATGCAAAACTCATGGTTCTGCCTAGAATACTCTTTCTTCTCTGGAAAGCCTTCTGGTACAACACACAGCCGTTAGCAACTCCCTCTTCCGTGCTCCTATTATACTTTATATATTGTCCCAGTGACTGCATTGGCCACGTTGTAGTGAAATTATCCATGACCTCCTTGCAATCAGGGATTCCATCTGCATGATTTCTGTAAATGTAGTGCCCTGGCTGGGTACCTGGTACAGGTCTGAATGCTGTTTGACTTAGTGAGTAAGTAAGCGGAAGAAAGAGGACACTGTTGAACGGAACGGGATAGATCTAATTTAATTAAATTTGAGACACTGAAAGACCAACCTGGCCTGTCTTGCTCTTACTTAATGCATCACACTCGTGAGATCTAGAAAATGAGGGGGGAGGAAGAAGAAGAGGTAAAATGGATTGGAGTGGCTTCAGATTTTTGACCCTGTAAACAATGCTTGGTTTTAATATCCAACATGGCTCTAGTTAGCTTTTAAAACACCAGTCATCCCTGAACCAAACAGATCTAACCCTTCGTGTTCATCTATCATGCTCTTAATCATTTTTTAAAGACTTTTGTGAGGCCTTCTCTGACTTTGCCCACCAGCTCCTGTAGAGTCAGTCATTCCATTACCATTTGACCTTGATCTTTCTTCTATCATTGCATGCATATTGTATTTGGCCGCCTAGAATCCATGTTTCCCACACTTGGATAAAGTCTCCTTAGGGGGTGTATAGCACTGTATACATATTATAGTATTTTAATTCAAAGTGATTAGAAATATTTTTACATTGAAAAAATATAACTATATTATGGAAAAGGATCTAAGATAATACAAGACTTTTTAGAATGAAATAGGACATATAAAAATAATGCTAGAATTTAATGAACACTTACCGTCCCCAAGGCACGGTACAAAACATTTTACGCTCAATACCTTGAATATTTTGCACTTATTTCGGTTCTCTTTCCTGTCCCTAGGGGTGAGCATTCCAGCTCTCCTGGTATTAGTGGCATGTGACTGGAAAAGTCTGAGAAGGGTTGTTTAGTTGAACTGTGTATTTCCAGTGTCTAGTAATCAGCCTGGTACAGTGTTGAATCTCATTAGAAACTTGTAGAAAGAATGGGTCCTGCTGTCTCTGCTAAAACATCCTTTCCTCCCTTCCTGCCTGGTAAACTCTTATTGGTCCTTCAATACCCAGTTTAAATGTCACCTCTACTGTGACTGAAATCGGACTCTCTCCTCTGGCTTCCACAGCTCCTGAACTTTCCTCAGACTGAGCAACTGGATTTTCACTCTTTGTTTTCTTACTGGACTACCCGATAAAGAGGGCAGCTCCTCCGGGGATGAGTCTGGGTCTGATTTCCCAGCACCCATCAAAGGGCTTGACATCTCTGTGTCAATGAACATTTGTTAAATGAACAAACTAATAAAGTTAGCTAATATCCAGAGCTGCCCACCAAAGGGGAATGAAGTGATTCTGGGTTCTGTCTCTAGAGGTCTATTTTCTTAACTTATGTAGTGGGTTGAATGATATCCCGCTCCCCCTCGACTGAGTTCATACTCTAATCCCTGGAACCTGGGAATGTCGTCTTACTTGGATAAAGAGTCTTTGTAGTTAAGGATCTCAAAATGAGATCTGGGTTGTCTGGGTGGGCCCTAAGTCCAAAGACGAGTGTTCTGGTAAGAAAAAGAAAAAAATACACAACAAGAAGAAAAGACCATGAAAAGATGGAGGGAGAGACTGGAATTATGCAGCCCCAGGATAAGGACTACCTGAAGCCACCAGAAGATGAGAGAGGCAAGGAAATGTTCTCCCTGAGAGCCTGCTGAGAGAGTGAGGCCCTGCCAACACCTTCACTTTGGGCTACTGGCCTCCAGAACTGTTAAAGAACAAATTTCTGTTGCTGTTGCTATAAGCTACCTAGTTTGTGGTAATGTAATACAGCAGCCTCAGGGAACTAATACAGCTTGGAAACAGAAAAGTGTTTTCTGTGAAATTCCACCAGATCTTGGCACGACATGAATTGAACAACATGAGATTTGGGATTTCTTAACTAATCCCTTCTCAACAAACACCTGACCACACACCCATGAGGAACCACTCGATGTCTCAGAAAAGAGGACAGGGTGACATCCATGTTAGCTAGCCCTGGGGTCAGATCCAAAGTGTCTTCAGGGTTCTGAACACCTTGGAAAGATAGTATGCTTACCTTTTATTCAACTATTTTTAGTGCAATTATTATATGTGAGGCTTTCCCTGGCACTTTACTTATGTTGATTTACTTAATCCCTACACAACCTTATAATTATTTTACAGATGGGAAAACCAAAGCTGAGAGAGGGAAACTGGTTTGCCCAGGAACACATAGCTAGAAAGTGGCAGAGCCAAGATTCCCAAACTGCCTGATTCCTGTTGTGTCTGATTCTAAAACATTGTGTTCTTTCAGCTCTGTCAGTCCAGGTGGTGGAGAAATTCACAGTCTGGGGGTGGGGGGGGAGGCAGATTGATATCCTGCAGAATGATTCAGTGCTATTTATTATAGATGCATTTGCTATATATGCTATATTATGGTCAAGGAAGTCTTCATGGAAGAGGTGGCAATTGAGCTGGGTCTTCACTTAAAAAGCAAACATGTATTGATTATCCAGCAGGTCCTGGAAGTCCAGATATGAATGACAAGATCCTTTATTTGAGGAATTCAATACGTGTGTGTGTATTACACACTTATTGAAAGACAATGCCATAAAATAATCAGAAATATGGTAGAGGCAATGTTCCTAACTCAGGGTCCTAGAATAGATCAGGGAAGAAGGGACCCCACCCCCGGATGAGATTTGATGGTAAGTAAACACTAGGGAGGAAAAAAGCGGCAAAGGCTTTCTAAGGACAGCATAAGCAAGAGGTGAAACTGCGTCCTGGGTGCCTGGTACACCTTGCAGCTCAGCGCACTAGTTAGAGCAGTGTGAAGAGGGGCGTGGACTTGTGGGTTGGCATTGGTCGCCGAAGAGCAGGTGGGACTGCCCGACAGGTTTCTGGTCTCCGTGCATGCCTTCTGTCGAACCACAAAATATTCCTTTTCAATCCCCGCATGTTGCTGGGAGCCCCTCAGGAAAAGGCTGCTCAGGCAGCCTGCAACATTAGATCAGCCATCACCACCCAGCTGGCGCCAAACGGGTCCCCGCCCTCCGACTGAGGCCGGTTACCATGGCAACTACGTTCGGGCGGAAGTGGCTCGGAAGACTGACTCTCACTAATCAGGTGACTCTCCTGCCTCCTGCACGTGACAACAGAGCCCAGGCGCGCTCTCTACCTAATCAGACCCCGCCCCTCTGTCCCCTTACTGACAACTGACACCCACCTAGAGCAATGGCCTTTGCGGATCGGCCAGGAGACCCCGCCCTATAGTACTGAGAGAACCAATTAGACTGGGGAAAAAAAGAAGCAACGCCCCAGGTTTCTCCCGGGTTTGACAGACGCGATTTAGGCCATCCCCGGGTCCCTCCGCCCCGAGCCCATTCCGGCCGACGATGGACAGACCTTTTACCCAATAGTACGTCCCTTGTCTGGCTTTGGGTCCCGCCCCCGTAGCAGCCGAACCAATGAACAAGCCAGGTCTCGGCGGGGTGGTGGGGTTGCACTGCGGTAATATGGCTCTTCCTTAGCCAGCGGCGGTGGCGGCCGGAGGTTGGGTAGAACACTTCTGCCTCTCCGGTGGCGGGTTTCTGGGCTGCAGGGACTCGGCGGGTCGAGGATAGGTGGTGGTGGCGGATGCCGGAGGAACGCGGGCCCCGCCGCTTGGCGGCCCCTGGGTCAAGATGAGCGCCTCGGCGTCGGTCGGGGGCCCGGTCCCCCAGCCGCCCCCGGGCCCGGCCGCTTCGCTGCCTCCCGGTTCTGCCGCGCGGGCCCTGCATGTGGAGCTGCCCTCTCAGCAGGTAACCCCGCAGGCTCGCGGCGCTCGGCGGGGCGGGGGGGGGGGGCGGAGGAGGTCGAGGAGGAGAGCCCGTGGGCGGCGGGGGGACCCTGTGCCAGCCAGGAGACCCGGAGAAGTGCCCGGGGAGAGCTCGGGGGACCGAGGACCTAAAGCTTGTGAGGGGAGGGAGCCAGCGATGGCCGAAGCTCTGGGAGGTCCCCGAGCCCCCGGAGAGATCCCGTTACGGGAGACCGGCTGCAAAGAGACTGGAAGAGTCCCAGTGGAACTCCCTGGGGGCCCCGGCCTGAGTCCGCCTCTCCCCCGCCGGGGGTGGGGGGAGGCTGGGGATTCCCCTGCGCGGACCGTCCTCCTTATCCCTCCGGGGAAGGGACCCGGGGAAGCCCGGGTGTCCCATGAGAGACGCGGAAAGCGCATTTCCTTTCTCAAGCCATTTGCGGAGAAACCAGTTAGTACTCTTTCTTAGGGGAGAACTTGAGGAGTCTATGGTTTCTAGCGTTTAGTTTTAATCTCCTTGTTATGAAGTACTCCCCTCAGCTTCCCAGGAGAAATCCTTTGGGACTTTGGGGTTTTCGTCCTAATTCTCAGCCCCCCCTCCCCCGCCAAGGATCGCATTAGAGCAATTTAGGGGCGGCACTTTCCTACTTCATTCCCTCAAATAACTCTCCGTGAAAGCAGGATTTGATGTATCTATTTGTGTCTTCCCCAATCCTTTAGCGGGGGCTTTGAGGGCTTCTCGGGGTCCACATTGTAAGGGGATAATAGAGAACACTGGGGATCTGACACAATTCTTTGTATCAGCCATATGTGTGTACGGTACTTCTTCCCTCCACCACTCCCTTGCCCTTGAAGTACCTATCACCCTCTTATATTCCTCCAAGGAGAGGACCTAGGAGGAACCATCAGCCACTGAGAGTTTACAGCGTAGGATTTGTGCAAAGTGCTCGACAGCCGGTAGTTTATTTCATTCTGACAACTCTGTGAGATCGCTATTTTTATGATTTCCCATTTTGTAGTTCAGCAGACTGAGGCTTAAAGATGTAAAATCGCCCAGAGCCTTGCAGTTAGTTAGGAAGGACTGTGGCTGGGTTTCACACTCCTGCCTCTGACCCTGTAGCCCATGCCCATGGTTGGTGTGTTTGACCCTGGAGCAGCTACCTTCATGCAGAATGGAGCCCCTTCCTTTATCCTTCCTTAAACTTTATATCCTTGCTTTAGTACTTAGGAAAGGTTTTTCAATAAGAAAGCAGCGTTTGGGGCAGGAAGTGGGTGGGAAATGGGATGGATGTGAATGCAGTAGAGGGGATCCTAAAGCAGAGAGCTGGACCGGGGATGGTAGCTACAGTGGCCAGTGAGCTGAATTGTGTGAAGAAGCAGGCCTTTTTTATGTGGTAGAAGAGGATTTAAAGAAGGGGTTTGCGTGTGCCCTAGTTTTATGGTGCTGTTGGGAAGCTAGTTGTTGGAGAATATTAGGAGTTTGAGGGTAGTGAAGTGTGGATTGTATTTATGAGGTCCTGGGAGGGAGTAGGAGTCTGGTATGGGAGACCAGCCTCTGGAATGAGCATGAATTTTCATGTGTTGGGAGAGGTGGATTGTAAGGATGGATACTGAAAGAGACGATGATGGGCACTGTTGCAAGCAGCCTGGAGAAATCCTAAGGAGGTGAGGGCCAAGAGGGGTTTAGTTTGGGGGAGTTTTGGGAAAATGCGGGATTAAGAAAGAGAGCATCGTTTGTTTCATAGAATGCATTCTCTAATAACAGTTCACAGTTTAAAATTAGGAGCAATAATTCAAACTGTCCATGGAATAAATTTAACTGCATTTGTAAGCCTTTGTCAGATTTTTGGATTTGTGCGGAGGGATATATGGTGGCTTAAGCGTTCAACTGAAGGCTGTATGAGCTCTGAGTATGGTATTTACAGCTTTCTGGGGGTGTCATCCTTCTTGAATTCTTGGAAGGTAGCCTATGTAACTAAAATACTTTTACTTTTGCAATTGACATTCATTTAGCTCTGTGGGTCAAAGTGTTCAGCTTTTTAGGGTATGAATAAATAACATTTAAAAAATAAACATTTTTGTGAAAAAATAAACATTTTTTGGTGCAAGTGTTAACTGTATAAACTGCACTTGGATTGCTTAGTACACGGCATGATGATTGTCCCAGAGTGAACACAGTTATATAACCATTACCCAGATTAAGAAATACAAAATTATTAGCATTCCAGCAGCCCCCCTTATGTTCTCTCCCATCTCTACCTTTTCTTTCTCTCCAGAGGAACCACAATTCTGATTTCTAACAAGAGATCAGTTTTTGCCTATTCTTGAACCGTGTATAAATGGAATCATGCAAAATACAGCTTTTTGTGTCTGGTTTCCTTTGCTCAGTATTGTTTGTGAGCATCATAGGATGCATGTGTGTATAAAACTTTTTTCTTTTAGCATTAATTCATTGTTCTTTTTTTTTTTTCTTGCCTATGGCTTTTACGTCATTTAAAAGGTTTAGATAAATTGGAAATTCAATTAATATCTTTCTTTTAAATAACCTTTGAGAATTAGGTCATTTTAATAAGATCTATGCTATTTGATAGGGTGTCAGTGTTTCAAAACAAATAAGTAAACCTTGTTTTAGGATTTCTGTTGTAAAGTTGATTATCTCAAAGCACAGATTCAGTGGTTCCTTCAGCCCACTTCTTGGCATTGTCAACATTTGAGTGGGTGGGTGAGTCTGTGAGATGTTGAGCCACATCCATAGCTTCTACCCACGATATACCAGGAGTACCCATCCAGTTCTGACAGTCAAAAATATTTTCAGGTGGTGTCAAATGTCCCTTAGGGGGTCATAGTTACTCCTGGTTGAGAACCACTGTTCTAAGATATATTTTCATTTTAGGATATAGAGTATTCCTGCTATTTTCTACTCATTTATTTCAGTCTTCATTAAGTACCATTCATTCTAGTGGCTATAATGTTTAAAATGTTAATTTATTAAATTAGTTCTAAAGCTATTGGAATCTTCCTCCTAAACTGCCTCCTGGGGAAAAGACTTATTTATTCTGCTCAAAGAAAGTTCACAAAACTATGTAGAAGACCTAACTTACTTTTGTCTTATTTTAATCGACTTGTTCTTAAGAAATAAAGTTTAGGGAAGCCTAGGTAGCTCAGTCAGTTAAGCATTTGCCTTCCCCTCAGGTCATGATCTTAGGATTCTGGGATCAAGTCCCCCTTTGGTCTCCTTGCTCAGCGGGGAGCCGCCTTCTCTCTCTGGGCCTCTGCTGCTCCCCCTGCTTGTACGTGCGCTCTCTCTCTCTCTCTCTCTCAATCTCTCTCTTTCTCTGACAAATAAATAAAATCTTTAAAAAAAGATAAAAAATAAAGTTTATTTAAGGCTGCGTAACTCCTGAATCTTTGTTTGTATGAGTAACTGGTCCATAATTACCAACCTGACTGTGTCAAATGGTACTCCCACTTCATCTTTGGCTCCTATTGCTTCTGTATGATCTTACTTTAACTGTAATTTAAGCATGAACTAGTCACACATTTTGAAGACTGTTTTTGATCTTTAATTTTTGGTTTAGGTTTATAATTAGTGAATATAAGCTCATCTGATGAATAACTTCCTTCACACCCTTAGATTTAGCAGTTTTGAAATAAAATGTTGTTTTTTGTGGTAGAGGCATTTAATATATCCTTAAAAGTTTAAGTGAGAGCATTTCTTTCCTCCCCAAAGTCTTCCTCACTTGAGTATGACTTAATTACATTTCTTAGATACTCAGAGCTGGATGCTTTTTCCTGATTGTTTAGTGAGCCTTTCCAGGGGGCTACATATTCCTTTAAGAATTTGATAAAAGCTACAGACACTTTCCTTAGAAAATGCATTTACATACATAGACAATTTTACATGCAGTTTTGGTTCTCTTGAGCCATGTGTACATGGAAGACCCCAGATTAAATAGTCCTAAACTGGTTTATTCCCCTCCTTAACAATTTTTTTTTAGATTTACAATTTATTATTCTTTCAGACAGTTATCCATGTTCAGGGTATATACATCTACCACATTTTGCCTAATAATGTTCAGTTACCTTTGTTTAACTCTTGGTAGCCTTTTGGATTATTTCCAGTTTTCTCTTTTACATTGTTGCAGTAAATATCCATGTATGGTTATCTTTCTACACTTGTGCTGATAATTCTGTAGGATGAATTTTGAGCAGTGAAATCACTCACTCAAAGGAGATATATGTAAACTTAGATTGATACAATTTTTTTTTTTTAACTTTAGAAGGTACCAGCAGAGTGTTTCCCTAAAAGGACATACCCACTACAGTACTACTACCAAATTATGACAGAAGGTCTTTCTCCATATTTTGTCAACTTCGGGCTCAAAAGTTTTCTCAGTGTTTTAAAAAATGGTTTTATGTATACAGATGTTATCTGTATGTGTTAATATATATAGAATATAATCACATAAGTTATAAATATATGAATATGTATAACCTTCATATGTGTATATATGTATATATTTCTGTTATTTAAATTTGTATTTCTTTACTTACTTATTAGTTGTATTTTAATTTATGGTATATAAAACATTACGTTAAGTACATGATCTCATTTGTCCTTACACAAACCTATGAATTTCATCTTTGCATAGCTTTATGTAGCATTTTAATTTCTTTTGTAAATTGCAGGTTTATTTATATCCTTGGCATTAATTTTTCTGATTGCTTGCTCATGTTTTTCATCGACTTGAGCATTTTTCTTGTCCTGCTTTTGTTTTTTGTTCTTTTTTTTTTTAATTAAGAGATTTATTTATTTATTTGACAGAGAGAGAGAGAGTGGGAGAGCACAGGCAGAGGCAGTGGTAGAGGAGAGGGAGAAAAAGGCTCCCTTGTGTGGGAGTTGATGTAGGGCTCCATCCCAGGACCCTGGGATCATGACCTGAGCAGAAGGCAGCCTCTTAACCAACTGAGCCACCCAAGCACCCCTCTTGTCCTATTTTTGGAACAGGTGGACTGTATTAAGTGCTATTAGCCTTTATCTCCCCTGAATTTTTTTTTTAAGATTTTATTTATTTATTTGATAGAGATCACAAGTAGGCAGAGAGGCAGGCAGAGAGAGAGGGGGGAAGCAGGCTCCCTGCTGAGCAGAGAGCCCGATGCGGGGCTTGATCCCAGGACCCTGGGATCATGACCTGAGCTGAAGGCAGAGGCTTTAACCCAATGAGCCACCCAGGTGCCCTGTCCCCTGAAATTTTTTATGTAGACCTTATTTTTCAGAATAGTTTTAGATATACAGAAAAATTGAGATGAAAAGATAGTACAGAAAACTCCCATATACTCTACACCCATTTCCCCCATTCTTAATGTCTTTCAGTAGTATGATACATTTGTTGTGATTCATGAACCAATATTGATGTATTATTATTAACTAAGTCCACAGTTTATTCAGATTTCCTTAGTTAAAAAAGTTGGGGTAAAATACACATAACATAAAATTTGCAATTTTAATAATTTTTAAGTGTACAACTCAGGGGCATTAAGTATATTCTCAGTGTTCTGTGTGCAGTCATTATCAGTATCTATTTCCAGACATTTTCATCATCCCAAACAGATACTGTACCCATTAAACAGTAATTCCCCATTTTCCTCTTCCTCCAACCCCAGGTAAACTCTGTTCTGCCCTCTGTCCTTATGAATTTGCTTGTTCTAAGTACTTGATATAAGTGGAATGATATAATATTCGTCCTTTTGTGTATGGCTTATTTTCAGCATAATGTTTTCATTGTTTTTCTGTGTTGGATCATGTATCAGAATTTCATTCCTTATATGGCTAAATAATACTCTATTGTATGTATATGCTGCATTTCTTTTTTTAAGTAAACTGTATGCCCTGCATTGGACTCGAACTCAGAACCCCGAGATCAAGAGTCCGTGCTCAACCGACTGAGTCAGCAGGGATCCTCTGTGTTTGTATATCCATTCATCTGACAATGACCTTTTTTCTGTGCCAGGATACCATCCTGAAAGCACATTATATTTGTCCTATCTCCTTAGTCTCTTGGCTGTGACAGTTCTTCAGATTTTCCTTCCTCTTGATGACTGTGGCAGTTTTGAGTACTGGTTAGGTATTTTGTGGGCTGTACCTGTGTTGGAATTAGTCTTATGTTTTTTTTTTTTTTTCCTCTATGATTAGACCGGGGTTTCTCTGCTATAAGTTTACTCTTTCCCACCCACCCTTCTGTGCTGTCCTCTTTGGAAGGTAGTCAGTATGCACAGCCCACACTTACGGAGTGGGGATTCCTGTTCCCTCTCCTTGACGGCAGAATATCTACATAAATTTTTGGAATTCTGCATGGGAGGTTTATATCAGTAACCACTTTCTTTTACAGATGAGGAATCTAAGGTCTGGGTAACTTTTTCAAAGTCACACAGTGCCAACGCAGGGACTGCAGTCAAGGTCTTTGATCCTGAGTTGCCGTGGGCAGCTACTCTTTGCAAATTGCTGGAGAAGCAGAGAAGTTTTAAGTTACCTTAAGGTTCGGGACCATCATGGTTTGTGTAGTTTATTTCCCACAGCACGTACAAGCACTGCTGCTGATGTAGTAGGAGCTGTATATTTTTATTTATTGGTACATTATTTACTTATTTTTTAAGGATTTATTTATTTATTTTAGGGAGTGAGTGGCTGTGCTTGTGGTGGGGGGGGTGGGGGAGGGGAGAGGGAGAGAGAACATCGCAAGCAGACTCCCCGCTGAGTGTGGAGCCCAGTGCAGGGCTGGATCTCAGTCACCTGAAATCATGGCCTGAGCTGAAACCAAGAGTCGGATGTTCACCTGACTGAGCCACCCAGGCGTGCCTGTATTTTTATTTTTAAATTTTATTTCTATATGAAAATTTCCTTTAAACAACTTTACAGCCTAAAGAGAAGGAAATGGGATTGAAACACATACAAGAAAAAAAATGATAGCGTAACACCAAAAAGCTTTATAAAGCTTAATTTAGCTGTACATGATATATATTTTCCCCTTATATGTTTATTAGATACCTTACTTTTGCTAATCTGATTTAATTATCTTTTTATTATATTTTCAAAAAAGTCTGTTTTGTCGGTAAGGCCACTGAAGGCAGAGAGAAAGTTGTGTCTTACTGGGAATGTATGCTTCATGCAGCACGCACTGTGCTATCACATTCATTCCTTCCGCAAATATTTATTGAGCCACTTACTTGTGACTCAGATTTAAAACATCCAATACGTATAAGATAGAATGATAGCAATTTTTGGGCTGCTTTGGCTCTTGTAAACAAAACTGTATGAGGAAGCTTCAGAAACTTGAAAAAAAAATCAACAACCTTAAATCATTTTTATGTGACAACATGCCATTAGGAATGTAAGAATTTTTGTTTGTTTCTTTGTTTTTCCTGTGAAAATGTTTTCTCCTTTGAAAGGAAAAGCTATGTTCTTATTTAGTGTTTACTTTAAAATTTCTCCACAGGGTCACAATTCTTAACTTTGTGGCAGAAAATTCAGAAGTGAAACTGACTGGAAATAGAGCAAGAGCAGAATTGAAACTAATAAGTTGGGCCTGAAGTATATGGTAAAATGAAAAAAAAAAAAAAGGTTTTCATTGTTTCCAAATGTGTGCTTTTGATATCTTTGTGTTTTTACCTGTCAGACTTATTACCACTGGGTAGGGGAAGAGGAGGAATATTTGTCATTTTTGATGTACTTGAATGAGTGCAGCAAGAAACTAGGGGGTATTTTAGATAAATTAAAGACAGGTCTATGTTAAGGGAGGAATTAAAACATTTTAGGTTTTATACTTTGTTATAGTTATATATATATATGTTATATATATAATGACATCAATAATGTCTCAGGAAGAGTTAAATTTTTCTGATGTCTTGAATTATATACTAGTTGTGTACTTAGATTATACAGCTAGAGGAACACATGGAGAATGAAAAAGTTGACATTGGAATTTTCAGTAGTATAGGGGCGCTTTGGTGGTTGGTTGAGCATCTGAATCTTGGTTTCAGCTCAGGTCCTGATCTTGGGGTGGTGAGATCAGCCCTGTGTCAGACTCCGCACTCAGGAGAATCCATTTGAGATTATTCTCTTTCCTTCTCCCTGCCCCTCTGACTTGTGTGCACATGCACTCTCCCTCTCCATCTCTCTTTTTTTAAAGATTTTATTTATTTGTCAGAGAGAGATGGAGAGAGAGAAATTGCACAAGCAGTGGGTGCAGGAGAGGGAGAAGCCTCCTACTCCCTGAGCAAGGAACCTGATGCGGGACTCGATCCCAGAATCCTGGGATCATGACCAGAGCTGAAGGCAGACGCCCAACTGACTGAGCGACCCAGGTGTCCCCCTCTCTCACTCTCTTGATAAATAAATACATCTTTTTATAAAAAAAGGTATAACTCATAGTATACCTTCTTGGTTTAATATAAAATCTTGTTTTCCATCTTCTTTTAAGGTAGAAGTGTGAATTGAATCATAGAATTTTATAGATGCAAAATCTGAAGCCCTCAGAGTTGAAACTATTTCCCTGGTAATAGGCTTGGTCCATCTGTTTATTCCCTTCCTCAAGGAGTCAGTAAAGAATATTAGTTGAACAAATCTGAATTGAGTGTTCCTTTAGTTCCTTTTAGTGACAGTCACCTGACAGTTACCTGACAGTTCCTCTTGTCCCTTTTAGTGACAGGTATCTGACCAGATCCTGGGCCTCATGAACAGTTCTACTGTGCTTGTCTGGGTGTTTGAGAACTTGTTTCTTAAACTTATCTCTGTGCTTTGACACATCATTTCTGCAGCTCTGGGGATTTTAGGCTAGAATTGAAATGGGAGAAAGACTGTATTTTAAAGTTCTCTTTATAGGCAGAACACTCAGACCCCACCCCCCAGTCCCCTTTTACGGTATGAATTAGAGTGAAACTTTGGAATATCCCTCTGTATTTGAAGTGATCAGTCTTCCTGTTTTGTCCCTGGGTACTTACCAGGCCAATCCTTTTATTTTTTTCCCTCCCCCATGTCTATTCTTTCTGACTAGTCCACTTGAAAGTACTGATTCTTTAAATTTCTGAAACAGCAGCATCTGGTGATTGTGAGTTTGTGATGTCAGGAATTTCATTCTGTGTAATATTTGACGATGATTGCCATAGACCTCATTTGCTAGAAATGTTACTAGGCATTGAAAACTTTAGTAAAGTGCGTTTGTCCTTAAAGGCTGAGCCAGATAATGCTAGAAGCTGGCATTAGAACCTATTACTTAAGCATCTCTGTTTGTTTGTTGGTCTGTTGAAATATCTGGCATTTTTTCCCCTACCATGGTTTTTAGAATGCCCTGAAAGAAGCATTCAGATATTTTTAAAAATAATGAGAAAAACTGGGAAGCTGAAAATGGCAGTTACCTTTGGCTTTTGTCAGTAGATGCCAGGGTAAGAAAAAAGAGAAGGTACAAATAAGTAAAAGTGGAAATCAGACTTATGATTTTTTTTTTTTTTTTTAGGGAGAGCTGCTTGTTCTTTTTATCATGACTGTACTTTTTTTTTTTAACTAAAGGTTTAATTCTGAACTATAAGTACTTTATATGTCATGTTAGCCTCTCTTAAAAGAAGTATAGGGGCGCCTGGGTGGCTCAGTTGGTTAAGGGCCTGCCTTCGGCCCAGGTCATGATTCCAGGGTCGTGGGATTGAGCCCCACATCTGGCTCCTTGCTCTGCAGGGAGCCTGCTTCTTCCTCTGTCCCCTTCTTGTGCATGTGTGCACTCTCTCTCTCTCCTTGACAAATAAATAGACTAAAAAAGAAATAAAAGAACTATAGAAGGAACTTAACTGCATCAACTGTTTATTCAACAGATATTTATAAAGCACCTTCTTTGAATTATGTTAGGTGTGTGATTAGAAACTGTATGCCTTGTTTCCTCCAACCTACTATGTCTTTCTGAGGATATGAATTATTTCCTGTCACAATGCCAGTCATTTTTTTTTTTTTTTAAGATTTTATTTATTTATTTGACAGACAGAGATCACAAGTAGGCAGAGAGGGAGAGAGGAGAAAGCAGGCTCGCCGCTGAGCAGAGAGCTCGATGCGGGGCTCCATCCCAGGACCCTGAGATCATGACCTGAGCCGAAGGCAGAGGCTTCAACCCACTGAGCCACCCAGGTGCCCCACCGGTCATTTTTAAAGTGGGACTACAGGAAAATGAAACTTTTAAAAAAATGTAGCATGAAAATAATTTTATTTAGAATTATGAAAAACTTTTTTTAACCTTGTCTGCCTTAATAAGTAATCTCCGTGAGAAAACTGGTACTGCTTTCATCCACTAAAATGTTTATATCTAGCTATATATGGGAAGCAGCAATATGAAAAAGATTTTTAAAATTTTCATTTTGAAAATAGATCACAAAGCAAGATAGGCAGGTTGGCTGTGGGTGCTCATTACAGGTCTAGGATATTTTATAGTACTATACTCATTACAGGAGAGAGTTGGTCCCATTTTAGACTTACTGTAGAGAATGTGTTTCAATCTTGTTTTCATGCATTGACTTAATGGAGTTTATTCTGCTTGGAGAGTATTTAATATAAATGTAAAAGTAAAGAACAGTTGTCCAGGTGCTCTGGAGTGACTAGTTTAGTTTTGATTTTCATGTTTTTCTATGAAAAGACATCAGTTTGATGATTAGATGGGGACACTAGAATTGCAGAATTTCTTAATTGCCCCCTAGCTGCATTTTTTTGTTGTATTTTTTTGGCTGCATTTTTGATAAATAAACGACTATTTTAGAACTACCTGAAAATTACTAAAAAGTGTTGCTCATGATTATTACCTTGAATTTTCAAGAAACAGTTATATTATCTATATCCTCTTTAATGAAGTAGCAAGAAATATATGTATTTATTGTGTGTATAATTATTTATTATTTATTATTATTTTTTAGAATTGAAGTATAATTGACATGTATCATTAGTTTTGGATATATAACATAATGATTGATATTCATGTAAATTATGAAATGATTGGCACAATAAGTCTAGTTAACATTGTCACCATACATAGTTTTTTCTTTTCTTTTTTTTTTTTAAGTAAACTTTTTTTTTTTTTTTTTTTTAGTAAACTCCATTCCCAATGTGGGGCTCAAATTCATGACCCGCAGTTCAAAAGTCACATGTTCTATTGACTGAGCCAGCCAGCCAGGTGTCCCAGTCACCATATATAGCTACATTATAGTTATATAAAAATTTTTTCTTGTGATAAGGACTTTTAAGTCCTTGTAGCAACCTTCAAATATTTAGTACAGTATTATTAACTATACTCACATTACATCCCATGACTTATTTATTTTATAATTAGAAATTTGTACCCTTTGGCCCCCTTCATCCAGTTCATCTCTTACCTCTTGTTTTACAATTTCTTTTTCTAACAAGTTTTTTTTTTTTTTTAGAAAATATTTATTTGTTTGTTAGAGAGGGAGCTCACAAGCAGAGGGAGAAGCAGGAGCTGAGCAAGAAGACTGATGTGGGACTCGATCCCAGGACCCAGTAATCATGACCTGAGCTGAAGGCAGACGTGTAACTGACTGCGCCGCCCAGGCATCCCATTTTTTTTTTTTTTAATGATTTTATTTACTTATTTGAGAAAATAAAAATAATAAATAAAGAGAGAAAGCATGCAGTGAGGGGCGGAAGAGGAGGGAGAAGCAGTCTCTGGGCTGAGCAGGGAACCTGTGTGGGACTCGATCCCAGGACCCTGGGATCATGACCTGAGCTGAAGGCAGGCGCTTAACTGATTGAGCCACCCAGGGACTCCTGTTTTAAAATAGTTTCTTAAAAACAGATAATTATTCCTTTAATATGGTGTAGTGGGAAGACTTGTAAAGCTGGTTCTGAGTGTGACTCAGGTAACTTTGGGAAACTTTGTTCTGGTCTTAACTTTTACAAGAGAAGATTGGAAATAGATTGGATTATTTCTGTCTCTAAACATTTTAAACCTCATTGTGCCTCCTTTTCCTCAGTTGCCAATTGTTTGACTTTTCTTCCCTAATATTTTCATTCCATAAACATTGTGTTCAACTCTGTTCTATACTATCATTTGTTCAATAGTTATTTTTTTGACTTTCTGCTATGTATTATCACCCTGGTGAAGAATATGGATTCTAGAGCCAGACTGACTGGGTGAAATCCTGGTCTTTTCGTTTTCCTAGCTGAGCAGTCTGGAAGTTACTTGATCTCCTTATGCCTCAGGAATGCTCAAATCAAATGGGCATAATAGCACCTACCCTGTGGGGTTGTTGAAAGGATTTAGTGAGTCATAAATTTGCTTTAAAAAGTGGTTGGTACAGGGAAAGTGCTCCAGAAATGCTAGTTGTTGGCCCCATGTTGTTATTACTAATTTGTTAGGCACTGAGGATACAGGATCAATAAGGTGCTGTCCTTGCCCTGGAGGGACACATAGTCCAATGGTTAAGGCAACTGTATCAGCAAACCATTTTAGTGTAATACAGGAGGTGGTTTGAACAAATGCTGAGGTGGGAAAGGGGAGGAAAAGCATTCTAGCAGAGTGACCAGCCTGAGTAAAAAAGTAAGGTATCAACAGGAATGGCAGATAATTAACTGAGGCTGGAGTTTAAGTAGCTTGGAGGATGGTGGAAACAAATGAGTTGGAGAGGTATAGTTTGGGATTAGATTATAAAGGGCCATATATGCCATGGTTTAGGATTTGGATATTATTCTGGAGGTAGAAGGAAGGACAGTCTTTTATTTTTTTTTGACTTCATTTTTTTTTTTTTTTTAGAGCATTTTTAGATTTCACAGTGAAGTTGAGCAGAATGTATGAAGATTTCCCAAAAACCCCTGCCCCCACACATGCATAGTCTCCCCCATTATTAATATCCCCCACTCTGTGGTACGTTTATTATAGTCAGGGAGCCTACATTGACAGACACATCATTGTCGTCCAAAGTCCATAGTTTACATTAGGGTTTTCTCTTGGTGTTATACGTCTGTACGGTTATAGGTAAGTGTATAATGACATGTATTCATCAATATAGTATCATACAGAGTTGTTTCACTGCCCTAAAAATCTCCTGTGCTACACCTGTTCATCCCTCACTCCCTCTTAAGCTCTGGCAACCACTGATTTTTCTTACTGTCTCCATTGTTTAACCTTTTCCAGAGTGTCATACAGTTAGAATCATACAACTCTGTTGAGTATATACCAAGGACCATGATTGCTGGACCGTATGATAAGAATATGCTTAGTTTTATAAGAAACTGCCAAACTGACTTCCAAGGTGGCTATCCCATTTTGCATTCCCACTAACAATGAATGAATTAAGAGTTCCTGTTGCTACACATCCTCGCCAGCATTGGTGCTGTCAGCATTTTGGAGTTTGGCCATTGTAATAGGTCTGTGTAGAGTCATCTTGTTTTAGTTTGGATTTTCCTGATGAAAAATGATGTGAAGCGTTATTTCATGAGCTTGTTTGCCATCTGTATATCTTGTTCGGTGAGGTGTCTGCTAAGGTCTTTGGCCCATTTTTCATTTGGGTTGTTTTTTCTTATTGTTGAGTTTTAAGAATTCTTTGTGTATTTTGGGTAATAATCATTTGTCAGATGTTCCTTCTGCAAATATTTTTCCCCAGTCTGTTGCTTGTTTTCTCATTCTTTTGACATTGTCCTTTGCAGAGCAGAAGTGTTTAATTTTAACAAAGTCCAGTTTGTCAATTATTCTTTTCCTGGAGAGTGTGTTTGGTGTTACATCTAAAAAGTAATTGCCATACCCAAGGTCACCTAGATTTCTCCTGTGTTATTTTCAGTGAGTTTTATAGTTCTGCATTCTACATTTAGGTCTGTAATCCCATTTTGAATTAATTTCTGTGAAGGATGTTAGGGTTTGTGTCTAGAGTCATTGTTTACATATGGATGTCCAGTTCTTCCAGCACTGTTTGTTGAAAAGGCTCTCTTTGCTCTATGGTATTGCCTTTGCTCCTGTGTTGAAGATCAGTTGAAAATACTTATGTGGGTCTATTTCTGGGCTTTCTGTTCTGTTCGATTGATTTTTTTGTTTATTCTTTTGCCAGTACCGCACCGTCTTGATTACCATAGCTTTATAGTAAGTCTTATCAGTCCTCTAACTTTGCTCTCCTTCAGTATTATGTTCACTATCCTGGGTCTTTTGCCTCTCCATATAAACTTTAGAATCAGTTTGTTTGATAACCACAAAGTAACTTGCAGGGATTTTGATTGGGATTGCATCAATCTGTAGATCAAGTTGGGAAGAATTGACATCTTGACAATATTGAGTCCTGTTATCCATGAATATGCAGTGTTGCTCCACTTAACTTAGTTCTTTCTTGATATCTTTTATCAGAGTTTTGTAGTTTTATATAGATCTTGTACATATTTTGTTAGATTCAAGCCTACTATTTCATTTTTTGAGGTTACTAATATAAATGGTGTCATGTTTTTAAATTAAAATTCTACTTGTTCGTTGCTGGTAGAGAGGAAGGTGAGTGGCTTTTGTATGTTAGTCTATATCCTGCAGCCTTGCTATTATTGCTTAATAGTTCCTGGAGTTTTTTGTCCATTTTCTCAGATTTTCTACATAGATGATCATGTCATCTGTGACAAAAACATGTTTAAGTTTTATACCTTTTCTGTATACATTTTATACCTTTTCTTTTCTTGTCTTTTTTTTTTTAAGATTTTATTTATTTATTTGACAGACAGAGATCACAAGTAGGCAGAGAGGCAGGCAGAGAGAGAGGGGGAAGCAGGCTCCCTGCTGAGCAGAGAGCCCGACGTAGGGCTTGATCCCAGAACCCTGGGATCATGACCTGAGCCAAAGGCAGAGGCCTTAACCCACTGAGCCACCCAGGCGCCCCATACCTTTTCTTATCTTATTGCATTGGCTAGGACTTGTTTTTAGGAAGAATTTCAAGCTTATTGGAAAATTATAAAAATAAAACTTATACAGGAACAACTCACCTTTATACCCTTTACCCAAATTTGTCTACTGTTAACATTATTCCGTGTGCTTTATCATTTGTAAGTTCTCTCTTTCTGTGTATATGTAGGTATAGATAAATATTTTTTGGTATATGTGACTCATTTGAAGTTATTGTGACCTTTTACCCTTAAATACTGCATATGTATTTCTTAAATAGGTATATTCTCTTTGATATACATAGTATAGTTATCAGCTTCAGTAAACTTAACACTGGTATACTTTTATTCAATCTGTGGTTTATATTGCACTTTTGTCAGTTGGTCCCATAATGTCCTTTATAGAAATTTTCCTTCTCCAGTTCATGATCCAGTGTAGGATCAGGTAGTGCATTTAATTGTCTTACCTCTTCTTTAAGAGATTTTCACAGCTTTTCTTTGTCTTTTTTTTTTTTTAAATGTCAGTGTCATAATACAGATCACTTCTTCCCTTTTTAAAATAGAACTTACCTCATTTTCTGTTTATCTGATGTTTCCTCATGATCAGATTCAGATTATGCATTCTCACTGGGAATGTTTCATGTGTGGTAATGTGTCTTTCATAATGTATCATTTCTGGGGGTATGTGGTGTCCATTTGTCCCTCACTGGTGCTGTTAAGTTTGGTCACATGGTCAAGATATTATCTGATTTCTCAGCTTTAGAAGTCTGTGCATGTGTGCGTGTGTACATGTGTGTGACCAGTGAGTAGTTTGTAGGGAGACACTTAGAGAACGTGCATATATCCTGCTGCCCCCCACCCTGCAGACTTACCATCCATTGAGGGTTTTTCCTGAGCCAGTCTTGGCTGTGATGTGACAAAACAAAGATTTCCCAGCTTTTAACACTCCCTCCACATTTACCAGTCTGACTTTGACATTGTACTGTAAGCAAGAAAGGGAGAATAGTCTTTTTAAAAAAAATTCATTAATTTTTTTATTCAAGGATCGTTGACACAAGAAGAGAGCACGGTAGTGGAAAGAGTGGTGAGAAGACTGCTGACAAAATTTCTAAATAAGGGAAGATTGAGGTCTGAGTGGTGAGGCAGTGGTATTCATGCATTCTCCATTCCCTTCTTCTATCAGCAGACATTTATTGAATATCTGTGTGCTTGCCCATTAGCCACTTGGGATAAAGAGACATAGTTTGGTCCTTAAGGAGCTTATCGTCATTGAAGCTACAGAAGGGCAAAGAATTGTGATAAAATATGTTATTAAGAGCTTTGCTTAAAACATAGCTTTAAATGTTACCATATACTTAAGGGTACTATCTCACATGGCTCAGTGAAGTCACTAATATTGTCTGTGATTGACTCATTGATTCATCCATCAAACACTTATTGAGGACCTACTTTGTGCCAGGCTTGTGCTAAGTGCTGTAGGTGTAAAAAGGAATAAAACTTGGTTTCTGTATTTAGAGATCACCCCTCTTTTTGTGGGGGGCATTGACAATAAAGTGTGATTGCAGCAAGTGCTATAGGATGATGGCATTGTACACAGGTAGTGGAAGTCCAGAGTAGAGAAATGATCATCTTCGTTTGGGGTCATGGATGGGACAAGAAGGTCAGAAAGGATATATCAAACGTGGAGATTCTGGAGCTGGGTCATAAAGAGTGATTTAATGTTTGCCTGCTTAATTGTAGGTATTCATTTTAGTCTAATTGTAATTACCATTTACTGCCGTATTTTCCTCAAGACAAGATTCATGATTTCTTGTCACATACCATTATAGAGATACCCCTTAACAGTAATTCATGAACAAGTTTCCCACTTTTACCTTATCTTTTACCCTGCTGCTTTGTTTGTAGTAGCTATTCTCCTTAAAACTGTTCTTATAGTATTTTTAGCTACAATAGTTAGAGCCATGTCTCCCGTTTAACAGGGAAGAAAACCAAGGCCCAGAAAAGACCATGGAAGAGCTAGAGTTCACACCCACCTATTCTGGTTCTAAATTCAGAGCTTTTCCTACTATCTCACTTGCTTGTTGAACTTAAAATGCAGTTTTCCAGTTTCATCTTTGTACAAACCTGTAGAGCTCCAGTTCAGAGGATAGATTTTTGAAGCTCTAGAGGTAAACGCACCACAAAAGAATGAGGAAACTTTAGGGTGATTGGTAATAATAGTCCGTGCCTATACAAACCTATATAGCTTCAGTTCAGAGGATAGCTTTTGAAGCTCTGCAAAAGAATGAGGAAACTTTAGGGTGATTGATAATAATAGTAATATTATTGAACTGTCACATGTGCCAGAGCTGTGTGTGAGGACTTTGGAGTTACTCCATTTACTCCTCATTACAATTCTGTGAGATACAAACTGTCATTAGCTCCGTTTATGGATGAGGAATGAGAAGCTTAGAGAGCTTAAATACATTTCCTAGTGACATGGCAGCAAGGGGCTCAGGCCCAAGTCTGCCAAATTCATGCTATAACACAAAGACGGTGTTTGGGATCATGGGAACCAGTAGCTCACAATTTGATTTTGAATTGAAGCACACTCCGTTTGTTTTTTTCAGGTTGGCTTAATTGAACCCAGTTTGTACATGGGAGTCTCTAGAATTATTTACCCTCATGCCGTACAGGCTGTTGCGCAAGAGTTATTCTTCATGTTGTGGGTGTCTTACTCTGTTCATCTGTTGCTTTTGTGGCTGAACATCTGTAAAAGTCTTCCTATATTATTTGCTCTTTAAAAAGTCAAAACTTCCTTTTTTTTTTTTTAAAGATTTATTTATTTATTTTAGAGAGGGAGAGAGTATGTGAGGAGTGGGGGAAGGTGGGGGCAGGGAGAGGGAGGAGGAGGGAGGGGTAGAGGGAGACAATCGGAACAGATTCCCTACTGAGCATGGAGGCCACCTCTGGGCTTGATCTCAGGACCCTGAGATCATGACCTGAGCTGAAATCAAGAGTTGGACACTTAACTGACTGAGCCACCCAGGCGCCCCAGTGTGTCAAAACTTCTTGGTGCAGAAATGCAAATAGGGCAGAGACCAGAGCTTTTAATTTTCTTGAATTTATGTAGGAAAGGTATTCAATGGTATTTATTTATTTATTTTTTAAAATTTACTTATTTATTTATTTGAGAGAGAGAGCAGGAGCAGTGGGGAGGGGTAGGGATCTGGGAGAAACAGACTCCCCTCTAAGCAGGGAGCCTGATGTTGGACTCAATCCCAGGACCCTGGGATCATGACCTGCGTGGAACGCAGATGCTTAACTAACTGAGCCTCCCAGGCACCCCTTCAAAGGTATTTAGACTTTTCTTTCTTTCTTTCTTTTTAATTTTTTATTTATTTGACAGAGAGAGAGAGAGCGCGCGTGAGCGTGCACAAGCAGGTGGAATAGCAGGCAGAGGGAGAGGGAGAAGCAGACTCCCTGCTGAGGAAGGAACCTGATGTGGGGCTTTATCCCAGGATCCCGGGATCCTGGGCAGCTGCTTAACCAACTGAGCCACCCAGACACCCCTAGACTTCTTTTTTAATGTGTGTAGTTCGTGGCACATTGTGGATACTCAAGAAATGTTGAAATACTTTGGTTTGTTAGAGTACAGTGTATAGGAGAGAATTATGAAGATATGAGAATATCTATGAATGTTGAGAGTGTATTGGGACAGATTGGGATAGAAGATGATAATAGTAAGTAGATTCAGAGCCTTTGGATTTATTAAGTAAAGCTTGATTGTGGTGGAAGAACCTTCTTAGATGAAGGCAACCTAGGTCAGTTCTAGGGCAAAGAGGAGGTGGTGATGGGAAAGAAATAGTGGGAGTGACAACAGGAAGTTTCTGGGTTAGGATTACCAAATTAGAGTGTGCTAGTTTTGCTAGGTTTCAAACATAGATTCTGCCTGGAATCAGTTATGCTAATATCCAATGCTTTTTAATGGCTTGCATCTTTTTTTTTTGAATTAAATAGAACATACTGTTTGTAAGAGAGTTCTTGTTTCCAGGAGAGGAACTTGATACATGCATAAGAGGAGGAAGCTGGGTTTTCATAGTATGCATAGCAATAGTTTTAGGGCAATGAATGAAGGATGTGGAAAAGAAGGAACATATGCCAGAGATATTGTGAAGAAAGAATGCACTGATGGGCTGGTGGCTGATCGGAAGTGGGGGTGGGGACATGGGATATCTGCAAGGCAAAGATGTCTCCTGGGTTTTGAAACAAGATATCTGGGAAGCAAATACATGAGGTACATGCATACATATACACATAATCCAAGAGGTTAGGCCTGGGTCCAGATCTTGATGTTGGTACTTACTGACAGTGCGAACATGGCCAGTTCCCTTTACTTATGGCCCCAATTTTATTATCTGAGAAATGAATAAGATAGAGTAGTACTTACTAAAATTAAAATGTGCATAAAAATTACCCGGAGATCCTGTTAAAGTATAGATTCTGATTGCGTAGATCTGTAGTGGGACCTGAGATTTTGTGTCTCCAATAAGTTCCCAGGTAATCCTGAGTAGCAAAGGCTTAGGTGACCTTGAGGATGTTTTCCAGTTTTGTAATTCTATTTATTGAATGTTTGTCCTTTGGAGATTGGTTATATTTGAGACCATGTCACCTCTGTTTAGATAAATGAATTTTAAATCTGTCTCTTCTCTTCAAATTAGAAATGCCTAAACCAATTCATCACCTTACACTGATAACCACATCCTTTTTTCAACATCCCTATTTCTGTTAATACTTTATATTTATAAAGTACCTCATGATTTTTTCAGAGAGCTTTTATATCCATTATTTCATTTGATCCTTAAAATAACTCACAGAGGTAGGCATACAGGAAATACCTCCATTTTATGGGAGGGGAAACAAGCTCAGAGAAAGTAAGTGATTTGCCCACTAGTGAGTTGTACTACCCTAGAGTTCAGAATTATTGACTCTAGTTTGAATTCTTAACCACTATGTCACACTGCTTCTGGTAATGGCTATCACAGATACCTGTGCTTAGAGGTTAGTTGCCATCTCTGCTTTTTAAAAAATGTAAATTTTAGGGGCACCTGGGTGACTCAGTTAGTTAAGCGTCTACCTTTGGCTCAGGTCATGATCCCAGGGTCCTGGGATCGAGCCCCACATGGGGCTCCCTGCTCAGTGGGGAGCCTGCTTCTCTCCCTCTCCCTCTACAGCTCCCCCTGGTTGTGCTCTCTCTCTTTGTCAAATAAGCAAACAAAAAAATGTAAAGTTTATTTTATTTTGTTTTAAGATTTATTTATTTGAGAGAGAGAGAGAGAGAGAGAGAATGTAAGCAAAGGGAGGGGCAGAGAGAGAGGAGAGAGAGAATCTCAGGCAGACTCCCCACTGAGTATGGAATCTGATGTGGGGCTTGATCCCATGACCATGAGATCATGACCTGAGCTGAAACCCAGAGTTGGGCACGCAACTGACTGAGCTACCTAGCCCCTGGTTTTATTTTAAAAAATAAACAATATATTGATATGGATTATAATTCAAAGGTATATAAGAGTGAATTTATACCCATTTCCCTTTCCCTGGGACAACCACGTTATCGATTATATTATATGCTTCTCCAATAATGACATAATTATATTCTTTTTTTCTCTATGAAACACAGATGCTAACATGATAAACATTGACTGCATAAACTTTTGTGTTTTTTTTTTTTTTTTTTTTTGAGAGAGAGAGCGAGCGAGAGTGAGTAAGCCAGAGTAAGTGGGGGAAGGGGGAGAGGGGAAGAGAATCTTAAGCAGGCTCCACGCCCAGCGTAGAGCCGGATGTGGGGCATTTTTCACAACCCTGAGATTAGGACCTCAGCTTAAATCGATTTAGACACTACCTGAGCCACCCAGGTGTCCAAACTTCTGTGTTTTGTTTTTTTTTTTTTTCCATTAATAGTATATCTTACAGATTGTTCCATATCAGTGCTCAGACAGCTGCCGTATAATTTATTCTTAATGGCCACTTAGTATCCACTATAGGATATATTGTAATTTAGCTAGTTCCCTATTGATGGACATTTAATGTATTTCTAGTTTTTTGCTAATACAAACAATAGTGTATTACATATATTATGATGTATATCTCTATAAAAATATATAATTTTTTCACAAATGCAGAAGTGGAATTACTGGGTCAGAGAATATGTGCATTTGTAATTTTGGTAATTATTGCCAGATTGCCATCATCTGAGGTTTTTCCATTTGTACTCTTTTCAGCTAAGTCCTTGTTTTGTCACTGACTTGCCTCTGAATATGTTAGCAGACTTTTTGGTCTATGCCAATTTTAGTATAGCTTTAATTTACATTTCCCTTATGAGTGAGGTTGAGAATCTTTTCATGTTTAAGTGCTATTTGTATTTCCTTTTCTGTGAATTATCTGTTAATATTCTTTGCCATTTTTTTCTGTTGGGTTTTTGGATTTTTTTCTTACTGATTTTTAGGAACTCTTTATATGTTAGTGAAATTGGTTATGTGAGTTGAAAAGTTTTGGTTAGGTTGTTTTTCCTTTGACTTTGCATATCACAGTTTTTGCCATGCATAATTTAAAAATGTTTTATGTAGTAAAATTTATAGATTTTTTTTTCTTTTTATGGCTTCTGAGTTTTTCACCATTCTTAGACCTTTGAGGTTATAAAATAACTCTTCGTGGTTTCTTTTGGTACTTTATGCATTAATTATTTACATTTAAATATTTTTAAGCCATTTGGAATTTGATACAAGGTATAGGGTATATTTCCTAAACATACACGCGCGCACACACACACACACACACACACACCCCTTTCCCTTTCTTTCTTTCATTCTTTTTTATTTTTATTTTTGTGGCAATTCTGTTGCCCTAACACCTTTACTGATTAGTTCATATTTCCCCAAGGGCCTTTTGACTCCCTTATTTCTTTTGTCAATCTTCATTTAATCCTCAATCATATCCATTATCTAATCTCCCCGTTGAGCCCATTTTTGCTTTAGGCTCCTATATGGTCTTATCCTTTCTTTCTGTTCCTGTTAATATTACTTTAGAACATTTTTATTATGGAATTTTGAAATATGTGTAGTGCAATGTGTATTGTAGTATATCAGTGTATATTGAAATGCATATATATGAGGAGATATATAACGAATTCCTAGGTACCTGTTATGTAACTTCAATAACTGCCATGTGATGGCATATCTTGTTTAACTGATGCCTACCTAATCATCCTCTCTCCCTCACCCCAATTATTTTGAAGCAAATTATGGCCATGATATTACTCTTTAAAAAAAAATTATTTCTTTATTTTTCAGAAAGGGGGGGGGCACAAGCAGGGGGAACAGGAGGCAGAGGGAGAAGCAGAAGCAAGCTCCCTACCGAGCAAGGAGCCTGGTTCGGGACTTCATCCCAGGACTCTGGGATCGACCTGAGCTGAAGGCAGATGCTTAACCAACTGAGTTATCCAGGCATCCCCCATGATATTACTCTTAACACTTGGGCCACTGAGAGCTGTCTCCTGTCTTCCAATTTTTATCTTCCTGGTCATTGTTTGTAATTCTGTGTCTTCGTTGGTCTTATATTTCTAGAATAACAGTTTTCTAATAAATGCTCATTGACAGTATCCTGCTGGGTTGTTTGATCTCAAATTGGCCTTTTTGTGTGCACAAACTCTAGCTCTTTAGTGAGGTTACATACTCTGAAATTAGGGAATGCCATGTTTGTATCCCTAGATTTCCTAGCATGGTGTGTGGAAGAAATACCAGCAAGGTAAAATAGAAGGAGGAAGGGAATAAGAGAGGGAGGATGAGAGATACAGGTAGAGAACAATGCTAGACCTGTCACTGCAAAGACTTGTTTCTTAGAGCAACACTACCCAGAGGAGACATGGAGGAAGAAGGGCAAGTTTGGACCTTCCACCAAGATTGGGGGTAGATAGGTTGGAGAGACAAAAACCCAGAGCCCAAGTGTATAAGAAATGTAGAAAGTTCAGAGAGATATATTTGTCCTTTTCCTGTGGGGAAGTCTGTATTACAATTGTAGTGTTTACTAAATGACTGACTTAAATTCTGGGACTGAGTGAGAGTGGAGTGAATGTCAAAATAAAGGTTTTAGTTCCAAGGTTGTATGATTTGCATCAGAGAGCTGTCAGTTAGGGATGGAAGCTATAATGTATTTTATGAAAGATTAGAATTAGATTTTTTTAATTTGTTTGTTTAAATCTGTAACATTAGGCTATTGGTACTATTTGCCTATAACCAATAGCACCAAGCACTGGTTATAAATAAAGCATTTTGGGTTCTTTTAAAAACTTTTTACGGCAAGTCTTTCAGGTGGGATCAAAAGATTAGAAAAAATAGGTGATTGAGTGCTATAATATAGACGGAGCTTTTGTATTTTTTAAAAAGCCTGATCTAATTTATCATGCTTAAATTCTCAACTCAGTAATTCAACATTTTTACCTTCTGTGGGAATGTGGAAAACTAATCTTCTCTCAGGTTGTATATCAAAATAGAGGTAATCTGAGTTTACTGGAAACAACCTGGGCCTTATTCCTCCATGCCATTTAGGCTAGTCCCAGGCAGAAAATAAATGCCTGACCTGAAAAAAAAAAATGAGTTGAAGATCGGAAAGGGGACAGGTGCCCAGAACAAGTTTGACTACATTTCTAAACCAAATGCTATTTAAAATAATTATTTCATAATATCTGTGATTTTCTACATTAGGGCTTAGCAAACTGGCCAACAGTTTCTGGCATTTGTAACTAAGGAGACTAAGAAAAGTTATTATGGTTAAAGGATTGTAAACAAATAAATAAGAATATGAAGAGAATGGATATGCACTGAAAAGCTTAAAATAATTTACTTTCTGCCTCTTTACAGAATGAGTTGGCAACCCTTGATCTACATCTTTCAGGGTATATAGTAATCTTTGTTTAAGTAAACATTTAAAATTTCAGGTTCTCTTGTGTTCCATACTAGTACTTCTTAAAACATGGATACATAGTTTTTGATTGTATGCTGTACCACAATTTAAGAGTGGTTATTAAATTTTTGCTTTTATAGCCAATGTCAGAATAAGCATATTTGCACACATTTTCGTGACTTGTGGAATTGCTTGGTCAAATGTTACATACAATTTAAAATTTAATAATTATTGCTAAATTGCTGTCCCTCCAAATTGAACCAGTTTGTATTTCTTCCTGCATTATTTTCCTTACTTATATCAACTGTGACAAAAACTAAATAGTTTGACCATTTAATCAGATAGGATTCTTCATTATTTCTATTGCTGAGTAAGAAAAAAAATTAGTGGCATAAAACAACATCATCATTTATTTTGCTTATGATTGTGCAGTTTCGTTTGGCTGTGGTAGGAATGACTTTTTTCTGCTTTATTTGGTGTCATTTCTGGTGGCTTCAAGGCTGGGGGCTGACATGGTCACTTATATGTCTAGCTATAGCTGGGATCTCTCTTGAGGCCGTGGAGAGCAACTACAAAGTCCTTTTCATGTAGCTGCGTGGTGTCTTCACATTCGTGTGATGGGGCTCTAAGAAAGCATCCTAAGACAACTGGATAATTTTATGATTTAGCCTTGGAAGTCATGTAGTCTAATTTCTACCATTGTCACAGTCCTGCCTACATTAAGGGAGAAGGAACATAGACCCCATTTTGTTACGGAGGAGTGGCAGTGTCACATTGTAAGAGAGCACGGGGGGGTGTGATGTTTGGTACAGACCTGTTTGGAAACTAGTCTTCCATGAGGTGGGATGGTTGTTTTGATGTGAATATCTTTAATTAGGAGCGTGATTATACATCTTCTCATATGTTTATTGACCATTTCTGTTGCTTTTTCTTTTCCATTTCTTTTTCTTCTCGTATGGTTTATAGACCATTTCCATTTCTTTTTATATCCTTTGTCTCCTTTTCTATCAGGTTATAGAGTATTGATTATATTATTGATTTATAATAGCCCTTGTAGATTAAGCAAATTAGACTCAAAATTTGTTTTGGAAGATGCCTCTCTATGGTCTTAGAAGTCATAAAAGGTGTGTGTGGGATGGCTATTTAGTTTGGCAATGGTGGGGATTTGCGGAGTGATTATATTTAAGAAACACAGTATTTGTGTTTTTGAAGCAAGGGTTACGGATAGGGAAGGAAGGGTGAATGGGAGCCATATTCTCCTCCTGTTAGCTGTTAGCCTCCCTGAATCACTCTCTACAGCAGTGACGAGGAACAAGATCAAAGACACATTAGTTCTCTTTGGTCGCTATTATACCTTGGAAGTCAGAACATTTTAGATACCTGCAAGGGAATGGTAAAACTCAGGAGGAATATAGAACCCCAATGACATATTTCACTACTGAAAATTGTTTTGGATTTCTTTTTGTTCTGGGGTGTGATTTGACTATTTTTAAAGCTGTGCTGTCACCCATATTGAGATTCAAAATTATATTAACAAAAATGAATTGACCAACCAGAAATGTTCATTTTCTAAAACATGGGGATGTTGAGCAAAATGAAACATTTCTTTGTATCCTGCCACTAAATGTTACTCTTCATCTACTAACCTGTTACGGGATAAATCCTAAATAAATAGTCACAATATTAATCTCCCTAGTTGTAATCTTTGACAGTTTTATGGGAACTTGGCTGGTGGTTGTCATTGCAATTCTTATTTTAGGTGTAGTTTGATCCAGAGACACTAAAATTCTTGGCAGGGTCTGAATCTCATATCTTTTTGCTCTGCTTTCTTCCTTGTTGGTTTCATTCTTTGGTTTCACTCTGATGAAGGATAGCTGCCAACATCTCCAGCTCTGTATCCTTCCAGATTCAGGGCCAGTGTGGGGGAAAAAAAAATCTTAATAATTTAATATAATTTCTGAGTCTTTCAGTCATCCTAATTAAGTCATATGTTAAGGTCGGGGGGTGGAATGTGCTGATTGACCTGACCTCAGTCATGCCAGGAACATCCTTGGGGTTGGAGGTAGAGTTAATTCTACAGGAAGCATAGAGATTGATAGTAGAGGAGGGTGATTCTACAAGGGAGTTTTTCTGTTTGTTTTGTTTTAGTCAAATAGGTGCTGGGCAGGACAAAATAAACACAAAATACAAAAAAAAAAAAAAACCAAACCCAAAACTTTAGACTACTTTTTTTTTTTTTTTTAAGATTTTATTTATTTCAGAGAGAGAGAGAGAGAGCACAAGTGGGGAAGACAGGCCAAGGGAGAGGTAGAAGCAGACTCCCCACTGAGCAGGGAGCCCAATGTGGGGCTCAGTCACCGGACCCGGAGATCATGACCTGAGCCGAAAGCAGACTCTTAACCAACTGAGCCACCCAGGCACCTCTAGACTACTGTTAAGGTTTGAAGCAGTTGGCTAACAACAGTAGTAGTATTAACAAGTTTTTTAGAGGCATGAGTTTCAGTCATTACTAATGAGTAATTATTATTTTTTTTTACTAAAGCAAATGCTTCAGATCTCGAACGCATACCACTTAAATCTTGTTTTAGAATTTATATTTGAAAGATTTGTAAAAATATTAGGAATTTAGGGTCATACAGGTCTTTTGCTCACTACCAACATTTCAGGTAGTAGAGTTGTGCTCTCATTATATCTATCAATCTTCCAAATCGAAGCTAAATAGGAAATTTTGATTTTATATGTTAGTGAATGTTTTTATTTCCTACATAGGATATTTTAGAGATAGTGTTTCAAAGATTTTAAGCCATGTTAATTCCAATTTAAAAGTTAAAATCTGTTAAGCTTTAGTTTTGGGGGTGGATGTTACAAGAGTACAACTTTGCTTCCTAAACCTATTGCTGAAGAACGACGCACAAAGAGTATTTCATAACCATAAAGGCATAGAACATTTGAGAAAGTTTAAGGAGATTGCTAGTTAAGAAAACTGCATAGGATGTTATCTTAAAGAATAATTCCAAAGTTTGTGGAAATTTTAATTACTCAGAGTATTCATACTTTCCTGAGGTACGTGAGCCAATTTAGATCATAAGACAGATTTGATTTCAGCTGTCTTTTGGTGGGTCATTTGAAGAGGTAAGTCTTTTTTTTTTAAGATTTTATTTGTCAGAAAAAAAAAAAAAAGATTTTATTTGTCAGAGAAGGAGAGCACACAAACAGGCGGAGTGGCAGCTGAAGATAGATGTTTAACTGACTGAGCCACTGGGTGTCCCATACCACAACATTCTTGACTGGGTTAATTCACAGGAGATTTATTAATTCAGTCAATAAACATTTATTGTGTGCCTGCCATTTGCTAGGTACTCAGCTAGATGCTGGAAATACAAGTATAAATTTAAAAAAAATCTCTGGGGTGCCTGGGTGGCTTAGTTGGTTAAGTGTCTGCCTTTGGCTTAGGTCATGGTATCAGGCTCCTTGCTCAGCGGGCAGCCTGCTTCTCCCTCTGCCTGCTGCTTCCCCTGCTTGTGCATGTGTGCTCTCTTTCTCTGACAAATAAATAAATAAAATCTTTAAAAATAAATAAAATAAAATCTCTTACTCATCGAATTTATATTCTTGTTGGGGAAGATAGACAAATATCTGGAACTAACCCTTTTCCCATGTTAGGTAAAATTACATACTGTTCTTCAAGTATAGATCTTCTGGGGGACCTGAAAACAAGAGAGGATCCTTTAGGTCACTCTGGTTTCTTCAGTAATTCTTGGATCATAGGATAATAATGTCGGTGAAGGTAGTTAATGTTTCCTAAAACTGGTGATAATTTTTGGTATTGCTTTTATATTTTGGACTAGGTTTAGTTGGTTTAAACTTTTTCTTACTTATTTAACTTTACTTTTTGAGTATGTAAGACATTTATATGGTACAGAAGTCGAAACTGTATAAGCAAGTAGCAGGAAAGTCTTATTTTTATCTGTATTCCCTCTAGCTTGTTCTCACCCCTATAGGCAATCATTTTTTATGAGTTTCTGACTTAACCTTCCATTGTTTCTTTTTAATTGCATTAAATGTTACGGGAAGGAGAGGAAGAGAAGAAGTGGGAATCTAAAGGAAGGAAATGAAAAAAACAAAACAACAAAAAACAACCCCCCGCCAAAACCAAACTTTGCTACACTATTTCTTGGGGCACCTGGGTGGCTCAGTTGGTTAAGCAGCTGCCTTCGGCTCGGGTCATGATCCCAGGGTCCCGGGATCGAGCCCCGAATCAGCCTCCCTGCTCAGTGGGGAGTCTGCTTTTCCCGCTCCCTCTGCCTGCTGCTCTGCCTACTTGTACTCTCTATCTCTCTGTCAAATAAATAAATAAAATCTTAAAAAAAAATTGAAAGGAAGGAAATGAATGGTGGGAATGAAGAAGAGTTTTATTAATAAAATCGGGCTTGTGAAATGTTTTATTGGCACTCTTTTTGTCCTGCTTACACAACTCCTAACTCTGAAAGAGACAAAAACTAAAAAAAAAAGAACTTTATTTGGAATAATTTTAAATTTACAGAAAAGTTTTAAAAATGTTCAGAGAATTTCCTTCATTCAGTTTCCCCTAATGTCATCATATCTTACATTACCATTTTTCATGTGCCAAAACTAAAAAGTAACATTGACACATTATTATTAATTAAACTCCATTTTATTACAGTTTAGCATTTTTAAAAATAAAAAGCAGCTTTATGATAAAATTGGAATGAATATTATTAAAGAGGAAGCCAAGACAAAAAGCACAAGAGGCTTCATGTGTACCTTTACTGCCTTTCACCAAGATTACATCAATAATTAACCTATAAAGAGTTGATTTCCTTTGTCCCTTCTAGCTGCTGGGAGCATCTTGTATTTTATTTAATCATGGTGTAATGAGAATACTTACCATAATGCTTTTGAAATAAATAAAATAGGGGGAAAAGGCAAAAAGTTGTACAACCCAAAGTCTGTGCTTTAAGTGTAGTTGGTTAATTTGTGGAGGAGGTTTTTGTTTTTTGTTTGTGTTTTTTTTTTGTTGTTGTTTGTTTGTTTTCTATAAGTCTTCGTATAAAATGCCCTGATGTGGTCAGTTTTGTTTTACTCACGTTAGTGGAAGGAGCATGGAAGCGATTGATAGTGACATATTGGTAACCCCCCCAGGTAAATGTTTGTAGACTCCACTGCTGATTGTAGAATTGTAGAGCTTGGAGTCTGAAGGTGTCTTCGAGCTGGTTGTGCTTACTTCCTAGATAGTGGAAAGATCTCTTTAGTAATATCTATGCATCTGTGTAGATTACATCTCTGGTCAAGCCTTGCACATTGCTTCGTAAGGCAGTCTGTTCCATTATTATTATATTTGTCATAAAATTATTCTCTTGTGTTGAAGGATAGATCATTGCTCACTCTGCCCTCTGTGGCAATAGGGCAGTGTAAAGACCAGCCTGCATCAGTTGTACGTGTGTGTGTGTGCGCGCACGTGCGCGCGTGTGTACAGGAGATAGAAGTGTATGATACACATCCATATATAGGTGTAACCCCTTGCTTTCCTTCTTCTTTCTTTCCTTCCTTCTTTTGAGATGTATTGCCCATTTTTTATTTATTATTTTCTATTTGGTTACATAGGAATGTTGGGATAAAGAGATGCATAATGATAATGAGTAAAACCTTATGTCATGGGGTTGTTATGCAGATTCAATAACATCTTATGTTTGAAGTGTTTAGTACAGAGCATGGCACATGGTAAGCATTTAAGAAGTGCTGACAGTGTAGTGATGGTAATAGTCTCGGTTATCAAGTCATTTCCTCCATTAATAGGGACGATAACTAATCAACTAGTAAGACTAGTTTAAATGAGGTAAGTGCTATTGGAGAGATAGAAGCAAAGTTCTTATTTGTTCAAATAAAGGAGCAACTAATCTCAGAGACAAAGGAAGAAGTCTTTTCTCCTAAACTTTGAAGTAGAAATAGGATGTCCTTTAAGAGGATGGTATCCTAGAGTGCCTGGGTGGCTCAGTCGGTTAAGCGGCTGCCTTTGACTCATGGCATGATCCCAGGGTCCTGGGATCGAGTGCCGCATAGGGTACCCTGCTCAGTGGGGCATCTGCTTCTTCATCTCCCTCTGCCCCTCCCCTCTGCTTATGCTCTCTCAATCTCATTCTCTCTCTCAAAATAAATAAATAAAATGTTAAAAAAATAGAAAGAATGGTATTCTAGATTGAGGGGCTAGCATTAGCAAAAGCCTGGGGCTAGGAACATGCATGATCTTTTTCATGGAACCTTAATCATTTGTATGTGACTGGGGGTTGGATATGTAGAAGATCTAGTGAGAAGTAAGCATAGGATGTGGAGAGGTCAGATTGTACAGGGCTTTGAAAGCAATAGGGCAAGTTTGTACTTTATTCTAGAGGCTTTGAGTAATATTTTCAGGTCTGTGAACAGAAGACCAGGATTGTAATCTTACAGCAAAATAGATGTGGTTAATCTTCTTGTTAATTTAAAATCTTGATTGAGAGGGCTAATGAAAAATATATAGGAGGAAGAGTTAGTGGCTGTAATCCAAGGTATGAAATGGAAACCATTGGCAGATTGTGTAAAAATGAGTTTTTTAGAATAAGCCCTAAGAACTTTTTATTTTTTGAAGATTTTATTTATTTATTTGAGAGAGAGAGAATGAGCAAGCATGAGCAGGGGGAGGGGTAGAGGGAAAGGGAGAGAGAGAAATGGGCTTCCTGCTCAGTGGAGGGCCCATGGAGAGCGCATGCAGGGCTCCATCCTAGGACCCTGAGATCATGACTGGAGCTGAAGGCAGGCGCTTAACCCACTAAGCCACCCAAGCGCCCCAGCCACAGGAACTTTTTGTAAATATATTTGGGCCTTTTCATACTTAGAGTATTAAACAAATGTATTGGACAATAACCTCTCAAAGAATCTTAATCTCTAGATTGGGAGAAAGGATTAGGTTGCTATGTGCATGGAAAGACAGAACTGTAGTTTTCCAGCTGACTGCATATGTAGGACTTACTCAATAGGTTGGGCTGTCTTTCAGCTTGAAGGGAGAGCTTTAAGCATATTTTAAATTTTTTTTTTTTTTTTTTTAGATTTTATTTATTTATTTGACAGACAGAGATCACAAGTAGGCAGAGAGGCAGGCAGAGAGAGAGAGAGGGGAAAGCAGGCTTCCCGCCGAGCAGAGAGCCCGATGCGGGGCTCGATCCCAGGACCCTGGGATCATGACCCGGGCCGAAGGCAGAGGCTCAACCCACTGAGCCACCCAGGTGCCCCTTTAAGCATATTTTAAAACTGAGCACTCGATTTCTATTTTTTAGTATGGAAATAATTATCTGACACAGGGAACTAGCCTTTGGGAATGAATCTGATGTGCCCAGACTTGAGCATTACCAACATCTTCTCTTTTTGATATGCTTTTGTTTGTCTATTTGTTACCTTGTATTTTTGTTGATTTCTACCGTTGCTTATTTAGTGTTTGCCTTTTCAACAATTGGGACACCAAATGATTTGTGCATCTTAGTTGGAGAAATTGTTGGGAAGGAGAAACAGATCAGGAAAGAGAGAGATTGTTTGGCTGCTGGTTTGGTGAAAATTTAATTTAAGCTCACTACAGTTGGGTTACTGACTGGCTGGCTGGAGTGCCCAGTGACTTATGTTTTGGCTTGGCATCTTTTCCTGGTTGTACATATGATGTGGCTTCTAGAATGCACTAGCAACAGGGGGTGTATGTATGTAAAAACTGCTTGTCTGTAGGTATGAGATGGATTTGCATGTCTACTAGTATTCTTCTGAAGGGAAGAAAGCAAATTACTACTTAGTTTGTATTCCAGGAAATACTAATGCTATTGTACAGTTATATAGTACTTATGTAAATAACATTTATGCTCTTTGACAATACTTTGTATCTGTTGTCATTTCATGCTCACAACAACCTTGTAAATGAGATTGGGCAGGTATAATTCCTATTTGACAGAGGGGATGCTGAGGCATAAATAAGAGACTGGGTTAAGGTTACTGGCTCAACAGATCAATAACTGGGGCAGCTTCCTAGGTTTCATTTTCAGATTGTAACTTTCAGAAGATCTTACAGGAGGAAAAGCTGAATGTGTCCCTCTTTTTTGTTGTTATTTTTAGCGACGTCTCAGACACCTTCGGAACATTGCTGCCCGGAACATTGTTAATAGAAATGGCCATCAGCTCCTTGATACCTACTTCACGCTTCACTTGTGTAATACGGAGAAGATATATAAAGGTGAGGAAATCTGTGGACATTTCCACAGATTGTTACATCTCCTTTTTATTCTTTTGTAACACAAGTGAGTATCGGTGCCTCTCGATTTGCTATTATTGCTTATTGGAAAGCTAAACTGTCAATGCTATCTGAAAATATTTCATGAGCAGTTGTTACATATATCATATATAAAAGAAACATGGCTTTTGGATAGTTCTTAATTGCTAAATTTATCATTTATTTATGAATGTTAGCTATGAATGTTTTTGTTCAGTAGGTACCATGAAAGTAGGTATATGAGTCCAGTATATGTACTAATTTTATTTTCTTTAAAACATAATTTTAAAAAATATTGTGGTAAAATTGAAACCAATTTATGTCTTCTCATATTTGCAATTCCTTGTGTATTTGTGGGGTCATTTTTAGAAGAATGGCTTGGTTTCCTTGACTTCATCTGCACATGTTGTACTGTGGACTGCTGCATAAGTGGCAATTCTGAGAATAGAACAAATAAATATTTGATTCAAAATCACAGGCGTCTTTTGAGTACATATTGGATTAAAGGCACTTGGATATAATCAGTTGACCTGTGTTGGGTGGTACAAGGGAACAAACATGGTATATGGGAGGAATATTGAATTAGGATTGAAAATAGAGAGTAGGTCTAGCTGTGTGACGCTGGACAACGATCATGGCTTTTTGAAACCTCACTTTGCCCATTTGTAAAGTGGAGATAATGATGCCTTACAAAGTGTGGGAGGAACAACTGAGATAAAGTGATAACACTGGGTAAAATGTGATTGAAGATATATTTATATAAACAAAAAGTGGTGTTATTTTAGAGTTACTAAGGGCTTATTTGAATTTTGTACCATGATAAAGATGAAAAATTCAAACGACATTTTACCTTTCTGGTTTTAATAACTTTTTTTTTTTTTTTAAGATTGTATTTGAGAGAGGGAGAGAAAGCATGAATGGAGGGAGAGGTATAGGGAAAGGGATAAGCAGATGCGCGGGGAGCCCAACAGCATGGGGCTTGATCCCAGGACTCTGAGATCATGACCTGAGCTGAAGGCAGACGCTTAACCAACTGAGCCACCCAGGTACCCCTGGTTTTAATTACTTTTAAAGACCGTTATTAAAGCAGTAGTCATTTAATACCTTTTTTGTTTTTTTAATTTCAATACCAGTATATGCCCATTAAAAGATTCAATCAAGAATTACATAGGGTAGAACCATGACCATAATGTAAAGAGCATTAAAATAATTTTTAAGGATGAAAAAAAAGACTCTAAATTCTGCATTTTGATATAATTTTATTTCATTCTTATTTTTCATTGTAACCATTGCATATTCTTAAAACACCATTAAATCTGAATGATTAATGCTAGCTACTAAAACAAATACTGCAGCTCTAAGTGGCATAACATAATAAATTTCTTACACTAAGTCCAGTGCAGGTGTTCTTATCAGGCATTGTCTTGGCAGTTGTCCTCTAAGCAGTGACTCAGGTATCCCAGCTCCTTCTATTTTGGAATGCTGCTATCATCAATACATGACTTTTGGCATGGCAAGAAAGAAGGATTATTTGAGGGCGTTTTCTTTCTTTTTTTTTTTATGGAAATGGCCTACATGAATTTTATAACATTTCATTGGCCATAAATCAGTAGTGTCATCTATTTTAATGGAAAGGGGCCTGGGGTATGTTGTCTTCCTATGTGTCCAGAAGGAAAATGAAACAGTTTGGTCATTGTCTTCGGGTATAAGCATTTTTGCAGACCTTAATGCATTTGGTCTGCTGCTCACTAGTGGGTTTTATCATTAGCAATATATGACAGTGCCAGAGTGTTTTCTTTTTTTGATTAATTAAAAAAAATTAAAAAAAATTTTTTTAAGTAGTCTCTACACTGAGTGTGGGGCTTGAACCTACAACCCTGAGATCAAGAATCACATGCTCTACCGACTGAGACTTTTAGGTGACCCATGCCAGAGTGTTAAAAAAAATTTTTTTTAAGATTTATTTATCTCTCTTGGGGTGGGAGAGAGGGATAGAGTGTCAGAGAGAGGGAGAGAAGCAGACTCCCCGTTGAGTGCAGAGCCCCTTGGGGGGCTCATCCCATGACCCTGAGACCATGATCTAAGCGGAAACTAAGAGTTGGATGCTTAACCAACTGAGTCACCCAGGCGCCCCGAGTGTTTTAAATTATTGATTGTTTTCTATATAATTAGTCCTTGATTATCTTCATAAAACTTTTGTGTTCTTACTCCAGCGTTATCTTTGATAATAATAATTAACATAGTACTTACCAGCACATTTTAGGTATTTGTTTATAGTTAAAGTAGTTAATAAGAAGAGCGTAGTCAGGGGCTGGTTGATGACTGTCTTTTTAAAAGTTGTCTAAGAGATGTGGAAGCAAAGTGACTTTTTTGGTTTAATCTTTGTCTTCTTCTAGCTCAGACTACACCTTGAGTTTAGAAGTTATCATAGACTTCTTCTTAAAGTTGCTGCCATGAAATGATCATTCTACAGTGAGGGGGTAGCTGGTACTCCACAAGGGAGTACAGTCTCTGCCAGTGGTGGTGAGTCTGTCGCTAACTGGCAAGCCGCTTGACTAGGACATTTATTCCCTCTTGTGAGCTTTGGTGAATTTACCTCTAAAATGAGAACTGATGATTTTGGAGGCTTCCTCCTACTCCAAAATGTCATGGCTGAATGGAATCTATTTATCATCTTCTTTTGGGCCCGCATGTTGGGTTTTATAACTTTTAACTACCATAGGAGGAGCCAGGAAATTGTTTCCTTAATAAGTCTAGTTAATCCACCTTACCTTGTTGGACCTGTGATGATAAACACAAATATTCACTTCATGATCTTTTTTTTTTTAATTTTATTTATTTATTTGACAGACAGGGATCACAAGTAGGCAGAGAGGCAGGCAGAGAGAGAGGGGGATGCAGGCTCCCCGCTGAGCAGAGAGCCGGATGTGGGGCTCGATCCCAAGACCCTGAGATCATGACCCGAGCCGAAGGCAGAGGCTTTAACCCACTGAGCCACCCACATGCCCCAACTTCATGATCTTTATGTGGCCCTTGGTGTAGGATGACCACGGTAGAGGGCCAGTTGGCTCTTCTTACAAACTCACTTGTACCACCTGTTTAGTGGCATCATTTCTCAGTTTCATTTATTTTTAAAGATTTTATTTATTTATTTGAGAGAGAGAGAATATGAATGGTGGGAGAGAGAGAAGCAGATTCTGCTGAGCAGAGAGCCCAATATGGGGCTTTATCTCAGGACCTGGAGATCATGACCTGAGCTGGAGGCAGACGCTTAACTGACTGAGTCACCTAGACGTCCCCGTTTCTTAGTTTCAAAAGAAGTTTTTGTTTGTTTGTTTTTTAAATTGGAAGAATATTTGAAATACTGATCTCTAAGTTATTCTTTTATTTTGACTGAATTCACAGTAGATCCTAAGAAGTTATGTGTGATTTTTTTTTTGACTTTTGACATCTTTCAGTGCTCTTAGGACACTGCCTACTTGTTAGGTAGTTCAGATCAAAGTTATCACAACCCCAGAGAACAAAACCTTGTGTTAATCGATGAAGAGCTAGGGTTGTAATCGTGGTTTCCTCTTAAACTTGAAATTTTTATAAAATCATGTTTGTTCTTCAGTCATAGTTCTTTTTTCACCCATGAAATGTGAGTGCCCAGAATGCCACCCAGTTATTTTGAATACATCAGAAGATGAACTCCGTATAATCCAGAAAATTTTGGGTTAGTTTTGTTCACTGCACTTGGAACAATGCTTGGCACATATTAAGCCCTCATATTTTTTTCCATTTAATTTTTTGAATAGCTAATGCAGTCATGGTTCAAAGTATATATAAAGGTTTCAAATCTTTTCAACTGTCTCATCTCCGTGGTTTTTTTTACCCCACCCTAATAACCACTGTTCTACATTTCTTGTTTCTCTTTGCTGAATTCTTTATGCAAATACAAATAAAAATAGTACCAAACTATATATATTTCTGTGCCTTGCATTTTTCATCTAAAATGTCTTAGATGTTTGTCTATAGAAAGCTTCCCTGATTTTTCAGAGCTTCCCTAATTTTTTTTTTCTGCACAGTTCTGCTGTAAATAGATGTACTGTGATTTATTTAATTGGCTTCTCTTGGTAGGCATTTAGGTTGTCCTAGTCTTGCTCTGCACACAGGACTGCTTTGAATAACTTTATAAGTACATTATTTTGTATGAGTGCTAGTATAGCTGTGGGGTAAATTTCCAGGAAGTGGAAAGAGCAAAGGATGTGTACTTCTAGTTTTCGTAGATATTGCAAATTTTTTTTTTTTTATTTGCATTCCCACTTGCTAGGTATGAGTGCCTTTTCTCCCACAGGCTCACCAACAGACTGTGCAATCAAACTTTTGAATTTTTGCCAATCTGATAGGTGAAAAATAGTTTTATAGTATAGTTTAAGTTTGTATTTCTTCTTTTATGAGTGAGGTTGAGGTACTAAAAAAGCATTTGTTAAATGAATGGAATGCTGCATAACAGCCAAAACATGCCACTGAAACCATGCTGTGCAGTCTCTGATTGCTTTGTTTTTCTAGGTCTGACTTAGCATGGATAGAGAGGCATTTGTATCTAATGGGCCCTTTCATGTAGAAATAGGTCTTGGGTGGTATCTTTTTAAAAATTTACTTGTTAAATAGTTCTGCTTAAAGTGAATTAATAAAAATTACTAGAACTGTGTTAATAAAAATTACAGTTTACAAAGTGTTTTTAATTCACTATTTCATTTGAGCCTCACAATAACCCTGTTATTTTCCATTTGTCATTATCCTTTGAAAGTTAAGCTATGTGACCCAAAAGGTTGACTGACTTGTCCAGAGTGAATATCATAGGTGGAATGGGGACTGGAATTATTTTTTGACTCTAAATTCTCCCACATTCACTATTAAATTCTCCTGTGTTCACTATTAAATCACTACTGTATCATGCTGCTCATATTACTGACAATATTTTAGATGTAACAGAATGGTGGACAGTGTTCGCCCATGTTTAGCATGTTAGAAATTACCTCAGACTCCATGATTTCTTGTAGGGCTTTTTTGTGGACCTCTTTCCATTTAAATTAGCAGGTCTATTTGGAAGGTCTCATGGAGAAAGCAAATTGTTTAGTTTCATTTATACATACATTCAGTCAGCAAAATTTTGGAAGAAATAATGATACTAGTCATCTTCTTAGAGCTGCAGATACATATTTTGGGAACTGTTCAATTTAGACACTTCGCAGATTAAACTGAGGAATTCTTTCTAAAGAAAAGAGGAATATCTGTTTTTTCCCATTGATTTTAAAGTAATACATGCTTGCAAAAAATTCAAACAACACAAAATTTTTTGTGTGTGTAAAGTGAAACTACTTTGAAATAAAAAATGATTTTTTTATCCCTTTAAGTTTTTTCCCCCTAAAAATAAACATGGTACATATAAATTAGAATACACACGTGCACGCGCCTGTGCGTACGCACACACACACACACACACACACACATACCTACACACAAACATCTTTATAGTTAATTTATGGTTGGAATAATTGGTTAATCGTTTGGGAAAAATGGAAAGAATAATACTTAGGGTTGCTATTATTGGGAAAACAGGTATTTTCATAAGTGAGATTGTAAAGTGGTACAACACATTTATAGAATATGGCAGTATCTACCAAATTCAAACTGTATTTTTCCTTTTATCTTGCATTCTCTTTCTAAATATTTATCTTATAGATCTCTGAATGATTATTTATAATATTACTTGAAATATCTAAATATTAGCAGTAATCTAAATGTCCACCAGAGAGTCCTTTTAAAAATAATTAGAATTATCTCTTTTCTTATTTCAAATAGAAAAATAGGATACTGCCAAGCAGAAAATAAAAGTTAGCAGCCTATTCCTATTACCTAAGGTAAACATTATTAACATAATTATAAAAATTTGGATCCTGTTGTGAATTCTTAGAACCTGTCTTTTTTTTTAACTTGATACGTAGTGGTTATCTTTCTATAAAATAAAATAATTATCCACATATATATGTATATATATTTTTTTTTAGGAAAGACAAACATAGAGTAATATAGATAGTATATTTATCAAGAAATACTTTAATCTAAAGATCTTGCCTGTAAGAGTTTTATGTTTAGGCCTACTGTTCATTTATTGCCTGACTCTTCCTTAGCTTTAGTTTTTAGTAGACTTTGACATGTCTCACTATTTTTGAGTTTCATCTATACTATTACATACTTAATATATATTTTTAAGTTCATTATTTAAAAAAGTTTTTAGAGATTTATTCATTTGAGAGAGAGAGAAATGGTGCATGTGTGCACACAAGGGGAGGAGCAGAGGGAAAGAACCCCAGGCAGACTCCATGCTGAGCATGGAGCCCAACTTGGGGCTTCATCTCATGACCCTGAGATCATGACCTGAGCCAAAATCAGGAGCTGAGTGCTGAACTGATTGAACCACCCATCATTATTTTTAAACTTGCATCTAAGTAAAATAACTCATTCAATTAAAAAGTATTTATTGAGTGTCTATTCTGTGCCAGGAATGGTTTTACATGCTGAGGACATAGCAGTTGTATTAAACAAATGCTTCCGTCCTTTCAGACCTTACAGTTAGGGGTTGAGGAATATATGAGACATAAATTTAAATATATAAGGAAAAAATAAAGTGTGTCTGTGTATCACCCAACATCATGTCAAGTACCAGTGGTCCATGTATCACACCTGGGAAATTTGTCTTCTAGCAACACAAGGATATGAAGGTCCTTGTAGACTCTGCAGAGACAGTGTGTCATGATGGTGACTTCAGCAGGTTCAGAAGAGGCAGTGTTTGCATCTCTGCCATATTTCTCTCTTTTGATTGTACCTCTAGGTTTGTAATGTTTACAGTACACATGAAGGTCTGTAGAATCGTGAGATTTTAATGCTTACAGAGCATATGAAATCAGTTTTTATAGAGTGGTGGTAAGGTAGGAGAGAAGAAAGTCTAAATTTTTAAGGGCTTAAATTTGAATCTGGGGTAAAATTTGCTAAATTAAATCTTAACAGGTTTTGGTCTTTCTTTATGAACATTTTTCCTTTAAGACCCTTTTATTTAATTTTAATTTTATTTATTTATTTTTATTTATTTATATTTTACAGCTAAATGTATAGAGAAAATAGATCCCTTGAAAGTGTTTTAAATGTTTTACTGGAACATATGTTAAAAAAATTTATAGGATTGGGACACCTGGGTGGCTCAGTGGGTTAAGCCTCTGCCTTCAGCTCGGGTCACGATCTCAGGGTCCTGGGATTGAGCCCCACGTCGGGCTCTCTGCTCAGCAGGGAGCCTGCTTCCTCCCTCTCTCTCTGCCTGCCTCTCTGCCTACTTGTGATCTCTGTCTGTCAAATAAATAAATAAAATCTTTAAAAAAAATTTATAGGATTAAGAGTTAATGAGCTTATTTTCTTTCATATCACTTATTGGTTTTTTTTTTTCTTCTTTTCCAGAATTTTATAGGAGTGAAGTGATTAAGAATTCCTTGGTAAGTTTGCTTTCTGACAGGTACACTTGACTAAACCTATAACTCCTGTTTCAGAAAATGCTGAGACATAAGTTCAAGTTCAGTTCTGCTATTTATTATGATACTTCTACGGTTAAATCTTCTGCTTAGTTTTTGCTTAAATTTTCATTGATTTGTTCATTGCTGTATCTCTCATCCTTAGAACATGCCTGGCACATAGTAGGTGCCTGACAAATACTTGCTGAATGAACTGATATTTTCTCTATTAAAAATTTCAGTGTTTTTAAAAATTCATATTCTATAATACCGTTAGGTTTTTTTTTATTATCTGGTTTATGAAACATAATAAATGATGCCTTTGTTTAGATAAAATTCTTAAGACTTGTATGTCTAGGGCCATTGCATAGGATCTTCCCACTTATTATTTGGTGGTGGAATTGCTAAGGTAGAAATTTGGAAGTGTCCTACTTTTGATAATGTACACATGTTTGCACAAAAGGCTCAGTTTATTGGGCCATGTTGACAAAAAAAGGACTTTTATAGGAATTATAATATCTTCTTAGTGGTCAAGACCGCTGGATTTGGCCTTTGTCCACTTTTGCAACCTCATTTCTTAATAGTTTTCCTCACTCATTGTGCTCTAGGCATACCTCATTTTTTTGGTGCTTCAAACATGCTGAGCTACTCTCCCTTTCTTATGTCTAGAACACTTGTTTCCCCAGCTCTTTGTTTGGCTAAAGACATCTTTGAGGTCTCAAGTTATAGGACTTTGGTTTGGTCTTCTATGACTGTTCCATTGAAAGTGGTTCCCTTTCTCCTAGTCACTCTTTTTTATGTCACCTATTTTACTTTCTTTAGAACATTCATCACTCTTAGAAACTCTTGTTCATTGATTTCTTTATGTTGATTACGTGTCTCCCGCCTATTAGAACATAAGTTCCATGAGGGCAGGGACCTTGTGTAGAGTCTAGAATAGTATCTTTGCTCACTAAATACTTGTTAGATGAATAAATGGATATCAGTTATGTGTTATGTTTACAGAATCCATTTACATACGAGTTCCATTTTGATCCTTACAACAACCTCTAAGAAGATGAGGTAGGTCTTAAGGAACTGATATCCAGAGAGGCCCAATAACTTTTGTAGTCACATAACCGTAGGACTGGATCTGAAGTTCAGACCTCTCTCTTTAGATCTCTCCTACTCTTGCCTCTTTATCAAGCTGCCTTCTCAATGTCTCTAAAATAAAATAAAAATTTGGATCCAGGGCCAGACAGTTTCCTTGAGCCTGTTTCTGAGGAGCTCCAATCACCAGTACAGCTCTTGTTCTGCATATATTAAATGACATGAAATGACTAGCGCCATGCCTGACACATAGTAGCTCAAGAGTCAATATTAGTGTCTCTTTGTCCCCTGGCTCAGGCGAAAATGTAAGTGTCCTACACACCAGGGAGAACTGGGGAAGAGTGGGTGGTTGCAGGGGCAGATAGAATAGAATTTCACCTTGATTTATTCTACCCTCCTTTTGGTAGTCAAAACTCTATTGGAAATGGTTTTACACCATCCCATTGCTTTTTCTCTGGATTTGGGTCATAGTGGATCCTGTGCCAATAGTGCTACGTTAGTGTATTGTTCTACATTATTGTATTGTATTTACTTGGTATTCACTTGCCTTTCAAGTTCGTATTTCTAAAACCATCTCGTTGAATGTTAACTCTTCAGCCCTTCTGGCTCCCATCTTCTGTTGCTTCTGAAATGGCCATGAGGTTGTGATATCTTCATGCCTGGTGTACTTAGGTTGAATAAATGTTTTATAAAAATACTGTAGAACAGATTTCAGACAATGGAGATATTTGGACAAAAGACTTGCAAGGTCCTTTCCGGTTACAGTTTGTCCTGCAGTTGTTTCCTGGGGATCCCACTTTGAGCATTTGCGTCCATTGTGATTGTTGATGAACGGTTTCCTCTCCCAAAGTAGCTGACAGCTTTTGGAGGTCAAGAGACTGCTTGAATATCTTTATGTCCTCTGGCTCCCCGTGTACTCCTTGGGAGTTGTTGGATAAATGTTGATTGGTTTATGTTTCCTTTTAAGGATATTCTTTGAGGTTATGATATTTCTGGCAAGGATTGTCTTTCCTATCTTTTATAGTTTAATATAGATTTGATAGACTGTAGTTCATATATTCTTTTCTTTTGGAAAGGACTCTTCCTTCTTTGTTTTTTTGTTAAATCATTGTGACTGATTCAGTTTAATGGGCATTGAGTACCACAGGAGTCAACAACCCTCAGAGAATATGCTGGAGATGGCACATTGTTATCTACCTGCTTGCTGTTTCTGAAGAACCACAGATGAGCAAAGTTTGTAGGTTTTTTCCCTGCTTAGGAGCTCGTGATTCATAAGCTGTTGTGATATCTGCTGAATAGAGTTAGCGATTTAAATGCTTTTATTCCTCCTGGTTGCCCTTTGTGCTTGGCACATAGAAAGTGCTCAGCCAGTGTTTCTTAGTGAATGGATTCCTCCATAAATATGTTTATTGACTGACTTCTGAGTTATATCCTGAACCCCCAATCCTCAATTAGCTATTAAAGATAGGCAAAGTAATGCTTCATTGATTTTTAGCTGAAGCTTTGGGTGAATTTTCACCCTGGTGAACTAAGCTGGGCTCTAGTGAGCTTGTATTCTTTTTTTACTCCTTTAACTTCAAGGCTTCAACTGTTTTTCCTAGGTTTGTATTTTTAGCTTGGTCCCCAGTCCAGGGTGGCTGCTTTTGCCATTGTGATGCCAAAGGAAACATGGAAAATGGACATGAGTTAAAAAGAATGTTTTCGCCCAAAGGTGAAATTGACCTTATGGGCATATTCCTTGGGTCTTTCTAACTCTTGGCTACTGCAGATCACTGCCTCGGTGCTGTTGGTGTTCTGTGCCCTGCTTGGTACATTTGCAACTAGCCATGTGTGGCTACTGACTGCTTAAAGTGTGGTTCAGTAATACTGGAGAACTAAATTTTTAATTTTATTTAATTCTAATTTAAATAGCCACAAGTGGCTAATGGATATGGTATTGGACAGCATGGTTCTGGATGCTTCTGAAGAGCTTTCTTACAATCTGACATTAGCAGGAAGAGGTTTCCCTTTTTCTGTGCTTTGAGAAAACAAAACTTTGGGGGCACCTGGGTGGCTCAGTCGGTTCAGGGACTGACTGGCTCTTGATTTCAGCTCAGGTTGTGGGATCCAGTCCTGTGTGGGATTTTGTACTCAGTATGGAGTCTACCTGAGATTCTCTCTCCCTCTCTCTCTCTCTCTGCCTCTGCCCTGCCCCTACTCCCTCTCTCTTTCTAAGTAAATAAAAATCTTTAAAAAACAAAAGAACGAAGAACCTTGTCCTTATACCACTGATACCATTCTAAAGTGGCGTGATAGCTGTTCTTTGGTTGTCTTAGCTTCTTTAATATATATGATAAACCTTACAAAGGCAGGGACCTGTATGTGTCATCTTCATAACCGCCAGAGTCATTGTGATGGCTTGTGTTTGGCAAACAAGTAAGACAAGAAAAATAGCCTAAGCCATGTTAGTTCTAAAAGTCACCATTATTTTATGTTCACCGAGAAAAATAAACACTTGTAATTACATTGGAACACAGGACCTTCGTAATAGTCCTGAATGAGTCGTGATTCGATCTTCCTAGCCTCTTGTTACTTTGACATTTCTTTTACCCATTCCAAGGTATTTATTTAGCAGTCTTTCCTTCCTTTAGGTATATTGCTTGACCTGTGTTGGGAATCTTTCGTATCTCAGTAACAGAACATAAATACATTTTCTCAATCTGTGGGAATTTCATTAAGTCTTAAAAAAAAAGATGATGAGGTTTTTTTCTTCATTCACAAATAATGTTTCTCTAATACCAAATTCATGTCGTCTTGTTTTATGTCTGTGCCCTTTTGCCTATACAGAACTTAATACTTTTTTTTTTGAAGTTTAACATACATAAAGAAGAGATTACAGTTCTTAAATATACAACTTGATGAATTTTCTGAAATTGAATATACTGGTATAACCAGCTTCCAGGTCAATAAATAGAGTATTTTTAGCGACCCTGAAGGCCCCTCATGCCTTCTTCAGTTACTGCTACTGTCCTGACTTAACATCATAAATTAATTTTATCTACTTCTAAGCTTTACAGAAATGAAATCATACAGTACTCCTTTGTATCTGACTTGCACTTTATATTGAAAGAGTCTCAACTGTATATTTTAAGAGTCATTCAGATTGTGGGTATATTTGTAGTTTGTTTATTCTGTAATACTGCGTTGTGTGAATGTACCAGAATTTATCGATTCTTCTGTTGAGGGCATTTGGTTAGTTTCTAGTTTTTGAACTAATATGAATAGTGCTGCTGTGACCATTCTCTTGTGTATCTGTTGGTTGACCCTATGTGTACATTTCTGTTAATGTGATACATATCTAGGAGTGGACCTGTAGGGAATATTCATAGAATCCACTTTAGTATATATTGCCAAATAGCTTTTCCAAATTTTTGTTTCAATTATACTCTTGCCAGTGGTGTTTGAGAGTACTGGGTTACTCTATGTTGTTCCAATCACTTTCTGTTTTTTTAAACTTTTGAATTTAAAAATTTGATAGATGTTATATACAGGGCTTTTTGTTTGTTTGTTTCAGTTTAAACCCATAGAGATATTTTAAATGGCATTAAAGTCAGCACGGGTGAACAGGGTTCAGCATGCCCAATTTAAGAGTTTAAGAACAGTTATTTTTAAGGTTGTGCATGTAGACAGTGACATCTAGTGACTGCCACCTGGCGGTCAAAAATAGTAGAACCTTATTGATCTTAATATTTCTAAAATTAAAATTCATCCTCAATGTGAAGGAAAGTGCATGTTAGAATTAATGATAAATTAGACGATGTTAGATGGTATTAAAAATAATGGCATAAAATAAAGCAGAATAAGAAAGTATCTGGCAGTGCTGGTTTCTGGTTTCCTTTGGTAGTCACATAGACAAAATGTCACATAGATGAAATCATTTGAATAGACACCTGAAGGAAGTGAGGGAGAAGCTATGTACCTGTGTGGGGGAAGACTGTTACAGGCCAGGAAGCAGGAAGGTTACAAAGGCAGGAGTGTCCTTGAGGTCTTTAAGAACTGGCTAAGAAGCTAGTCTGGCTGGGGTTGGGTGGGGTGAGTAGAGGTGGTTTAAGATCTTGCTAGGCAAGTATGACAACAGGGACAGAGGAATTGAGGGTCAGGGCAGCAAGGGAAATGACCTGGAGAGATGGGAGATGATGGTCAAGAGCTGGTCAGCAGGAGAGAGATTTGGACAGGGATATAGTTGCAGGCCACACAAAGTTAGGGGTAGACAAAGACACTGTCTGGTAGACAAACACACTGAATGTATTCATTTTTCTGTTTTCTAATGTCCCTAGCACAGTGCTTCACCCAGAGAAGTCCAATAAATGCCTATTGCATTGAGTAACTGAAGAATCCAGCTTCTGCAGGCTAGAAGGTGGAGATGTGTCTCCAAGTTACAAGTCAGAGCTCTGGTTTCTTCTCAGATATATTTAACATAGAACAATTAATTGTCAGTGTACAATTCAGCTTTAAAGTTCTCTGGCTTCAGGTAGCCATATTCTCTAAATGATTAGTTAACTTTTGGATTTTGTTATTGTTGTTCAGGAGGAGATAGATTGAAGGGTCATTGGTTAATAAGCAAAACGATTGAAGCAGTAAGAATGGAAGTAACTAAATTCTCTAAAGTTGATTTTGTATATTCACAAAAGTACAGATGAATTAGGTAATGAAACCATATGTACCCATCTTCAACAATTACAAAGTTGATCATTAGATACTTTTACAAAAAGGGAGTTTTTAAACTTCAATTACAAAATTAAAATCTCATAGTGGGAGTAAGAGCAGTGGTAGTTTGTGTGTGTGTTGAGATTTGTACATGTGTGTTTCTTAAATAAATAAGAGGTATCAATTATAAAGTACCCACCTGTGATTCTAGTCATGTGTTGGATGCGTGATGTACATTGGTTCTTATCCTGATACCTGTGCTATAAGGTAAGAAATATGCCTGTTCAATAGTTCGGGAAACTGAGGTTCAGACAGGCTGAGAAACTTGCTTTAGGCCCCTAGGGTAATCGTGACGTTGGAAAGCCCTGCTCTTCTATAGCTTTATGCTGCCTGCCTTACTTCACACTTCCTTTAGCTTCCTTCCTTCAACTGAGTCAGTGTCTGCTAGAGGTCTAGTAGAGGTCAGTGATGGCCCTTGTGATTGAATAAGCAAAGGTCTAGAGCAAGTTTTATTTTTTATTTTTTTAAATTTATTTGACAGAGAGAGAGATCACAAGTAAGCAGAGAGGCAGGCAGAAAGAGAGGGAGAAGCAGGCTCCCCGCTGAGCAGAGAGCCTGATGCGGGGCTCGATCCCAGGACCCTGAGATCATGACGTGAGCCGAAGGCAGAGGCTTTAACCCAGTGAGCCACCCAGGCATCCCAGGAAAACTGCAAGAGCAAGTATTTTTAGGGACAACATGTGATGTAATTATCAGAATCATAAACTTTACTTGAAATTTTGACTTCCTGAGCTGTTTTTAAATCTTTGGGGAAAAAAACTGATCCGACGGTATACTTTTTATGAGTTACTGGCCTGTGTGATTGTCAAAGTTTATGTTTCAGTTGAATTGTAACCAAATAAATTAACATTTCATCTCTATGGGTATGCATGAGTAGAGAGTTGTCTCCTCTTAATTATGCCAGATTATGTTACCCTGTATTAAACTGCACCGTCTTTGGGGTTTTCTAACTTCTGTCTGGTCAACTACATGACATGGAAGGAGACTAAGATAATTGACACATACAGTTATAGTACCAGGGAAGAACAGGGTTCTTTGAAAACACATCGGAGTATTATTTATCTCATTTTAAGAGAGGCTGGCTAGGAAAGGTTTCTAGCTGAAGCTAATTTCTAAGTTGAGATGTGAAGGATGAGTAGAGGTGAATTAGACAGGGAAAGAGTTTATTGGGCTGAGAAGTAACTACTGCTTTATAACGTCAGCATGCAATTCCCAAGAGTTATCTTGTATGTTTAGAGAAATTTTTATGACTTCTTAAGTTGTGTTTCTTATGATCATACATTTGTTACTGGGTGATAAGAACAGTGATAGTTTATGTTTTGAAATTTCTTTTGTACAAGTGTGTTTCTTTAATAAAAAAACAGTCATTGAGCAGCGTTATGGAGAAATTGCTCTGGCTAAATAATGAGTTTACATTCTCCTGTGGGTAGTGAGTGGGCAGTGAACTTTTCAGAGCCATAAATATCCTGATATTCTGCAGCTGTACCACAGTGAATATGGTATAGGTCCCTAGATCATCTTAGTACTTGGATAATTTGTTCCATCTATGAAAGAGGCTGACCTGTATAGGTTAAATATAAATATAAATCATCTGGGTCTTTACAATAACATTATTGGGCAATAAAGTCTTTCAGTGTGTCTGAATATACCAAATCAGGAATTACGGCTCTTTGGCGGCCATGTCATGAAAGTATGAAGGAAGGTCATTGTAATGAGAAGACTGACAATAGCTGTGCTGTATTAATGTTGTATTGGCTTAGAAAAGAAACCCATGTCATCTATTCAACCGTATGAAGTAACTTCAGAACACCACTCTCACTTTCAAAGGCTTTTTTTTTTTTTTAAGATTTTATTTATTTATTTGACAGAGAGAGATCACAAGCATGCAGAGAGGCAGGCAGAGAGAGAGGGGGAAGCAGGCTCCCTGCCAAGCAGAGAGCCTGATTTGGGGCTCGATCCCAGGACCCTGAGATCATACCTGAGCTGAAGGCAGAGGCTTAACCCACTGAGCCACCAGGCACCCTCAAAGGCTTTTAATTTATTTTAGAGTGAAGTATTTACGAATATTTAATACAACTGCCCCCCCCCAAGTCCTCCCTCTCCCTGTTCAGATATATTCACCAAGTCTTTTCCTTTTTTCACTTTGGGAAGGGGTGGTTATTTCATGGTTTTTCTGGTGCTTTATTACTCTGAGAGTGAGAATTTGAAATTATACTGTGTCATAATCTAGGGCCCATGTACTTTTGTTGAGAGGTGATCTTACACATAGAGTAAATAGCTACTTTTTCAGGTGGTATAATTTGAAGGTCAGGAGGTCCTCTAACACCTTTAGACTTTAGACTTTAAGGCCTAAAACCTTTATTTGATTTATCGCTTCAGCCTCCTCCTTTTAAGATGCTGTCTTTTTTTCTGCTATTGGGTCTTTAAAGAATATAGTTTCATTACTTTTCATTGAGATAGAACACACATTGCAGTAAAGGGCAAAAATAATAGCCTGATGACTTTTTAAAGGGAGTAGTTCAAAAAGTAGAACATTATCGGCACTCCTTTGTTCTTTCTCTAGTCACTCCCTGCTCCCAAGGAGAACCACTGTCTTGACTTGAAGCACCATTGGTTAGTCTTGCTTGTTTTTGAACCTCTCTCTCTCTCTCTCTCTCTGGCATGTCCTCTCCTGCTTAGCATTACGTGTGTGAGATTCATCCATGTCGTTGCATGCCATAGTTCATTCTAATGGCATGTCCTTTGGTGCACATGTATATGCATTTCACTGCTGTTAGGTGGATACCTGGGAGAGGAGTCAAGGTCATAGGTTACTTTCAGCTTTAGTGGATACTTCCAAATAGTTTTTTGAAATGTTTATACCAGTTACAGGCCCAGCAGCAGTGTGAGGTTTTAGTTGCTCTGCATCCTTCTCCAAACTTGGTATTATCTGTTTTTAAAATTTTAGCAGTTCTGGTTGGACAGCGATATTGTGCTATGTTTTTAATTCACATTTCCTCATACAGTATTCTAATTGAGTAACTTTTCAGGTTTTATGCTCTTACTGGCCATTTGGATACTGTTTGTTTGTTTTTAAAGATTTTAATTATTTATTTGAGAGAGAGACAGAGAGACCACAAGCAGGGGGAAAAGGACTCCCCACTGAGCAGGGAGCCTGACACGGGGCTTAATCACAGGACCCTGAGATCATGACCTGAGCTGAAGTCAGAGCTTAACTGACTGAGCCACCCAGGTGCCTTCTTTTTTTTTTTTTTTTTTTGTGTATAAAGTTCATGTTCTGGAAAAATATACCAATTAATACCAATTAGGAATAAACAAATTGTATGCAATGACTTGACACTTTTTAAGTTTATAGGATATATTTGATCTAACTTGATAATTTAAGTAGTTCTATTTTCATGCTTCTTGTTTTTGACTATTTGAGGTTAGTGGAGTTGGTGGTCTGTTGAATTCCAGTTAGGTGAAATATTATCATTTGAATATTTCATATCTCCCTCCCCTTCCCTTTCCTATTTAGGGGACATTATTTACCTTTTTCTCATTGACTCAAGCCTATCAGAAGTGACATCAGATCTTACATCCTTCAGGGGCTTCCTAGGACATAAAGCCTGATTGCTTTATGCTAAACGGTCCCCAGCAGCATGGGCTACCTCTATTCAGAAGTTATCTGATGTTGTCACTATCTTTTTTCTAAATTGTTTTTCATTGTTATCATGTCTTTAAAGTCATATATATAGACTTTGACCTCTTGCTCTAGATATAACCAAATGTATGACCTTAGGCAAGTTATTTAATGGTGTATAGTATCAGTTTCTCCTTTGAAAAATTGGGATGAAGCCGTGGACTCACAGGTCTCCGAGTTTTATCAAGATTAAGTATAGCTTATCTGGAATGAATACTTCATTCTTGTAGTAGTAATATTCTAGCCTTTGCTGTCATGTTTAATTACTTATTTGTGTCTCAGCCCTGCTCAGGGGTATAGTATGGTAATGGGGCAGTAAGAGCAAGTTTGAATCATGTGAAGTTCCTTTTGCCCAGAGAATGGGGCACAGGTAGAGGGCAAAATTCTTTCTTTTTCTTTCTGCCTCTGGCTGTGGGCTCTAAAACAAGGAAATTGTTGACAATCTCATAAGGCCCTTTTATTCTAAATTCTGTCTTCTGTGCTTTGGTGGGGAGAAAAAAAACCCAAGAACCAAACACACAAAAAAAGAACATGAGAGGAATGTTAGTGACCTAGGTTCAAATTCTGGAGCTGTGTTTACTAGGAGACCTTAGCCAAGACCCTTAGTTACTGTGTTTCATTGATTCTAAGATGCACATTTTTTACACAGTTTAACACCCCTGAAATCTAGATGCATCTTAAAATCATTACTACTACTTCTCCTTTTTTGGGGGTGGGGAGAGTTGGTGGGGAGGGGTAGAGGGAGAGAGAGAGAGAATCTTAAGCAGGTTCCATGCCCAGCGTGAGCCCTTTGCAGGGCTTGATCTTAGGACCCTGAGATCATGACTTGAGCCAAAATAAAGAGTGGGATGCTTAACTGACTGAGCCCTGAGTCATTCTTTTTTAATGGCCTATAAAATAATGATGCATCTTATAGATGGTGGTATCTCAGATTTGATGAAATGACATTTGGTCTTTTTAACTATTGAAGTCAACATATTGTCCTATTTACATCAGGTGGACTTATTGTTGAGATGAACAGGGCTGTTTTATTAAACAGATAGGTACTTCTTCTGTGTAATGGTAGGATAGGCATTATTCGTATATATATATCTGACTTTATATAGTACTTATCACTAATAAGTGTTAAATGACAGCTTTCACTATAATTATTATTACTCTTTTTAAGCTTTATAGAAACCCAGTGAAGCGATAATTATTCTGGTTTTTATAAGTGAGTATTCTAAGATACAGAGGGGATTATGTGGTTTAACAGTATAGTTTAATTTCGGTGCTTGCCTCTCTACCATACTGCTTCTCAGCTCTCTGTCTGATAGACCAAATGCTAAAGGTACATTACTTTACAAGCCAGTGATTTTCTTTGGTTGATTGCTCCTATTCCATCCACATTTCTAGTGATCACTTTGGTGTCTGCAGAGATTAGTGACTAGTCAGAGTTTGTGTTGAGATATTTGAATGAAACTCTATTTAGCAGGGCGGCTAAACAGTTATAGTGAGATAGATATTGGGGTCATATAAGAATGGAATTCTGTTGATCTTAGGTTAAAATTCTTGGGTAGTTGGAATTTAGTTTTTCTATGATTCAATATAACACTGTTCACAGAAATGTGCTGCTTACTGTGTTATCATCATGCTGTTTATTGGCAGTCTTTCAGTTTCCTCAGACATCCATATCCATTGATCAGACATTCATTTACTCATGCAGCAAAAACTTATTGCATGCATATCATGGGCTTTTCAAGCTTTTAAGATCTTGTAAACAAATGAGACAATGTTCTTATCTATCAGAGCTTTTATTTTTAGTGGAAGGAAATCAGGCAATAAAAATACAAAAATATAAGTGAAAAAGATATATCAGGCATGAAGTACTATGAAATTGGAAGTCATGTCTTATCTCCAGAAGCTTGAACAACCAAACCAATACACATGTATCAGTATAGTCCCTGAAACAAAAACAAGCCCTACCCTACTCCCCTCCCTGCTTTGGTCAGAAAAATAAATGCCACAGAGTCAAGAACAGTTACCCTTACATGAGGACCCTTTGACTTACTGATTTATATCATATGAAAATTGTTAATTTTATATGGTTGATTATATTTACATTTAGTCATGAAAGCCCTAACATTTAATATAGGGGAAATAAATGAAAGTAATCGATATATTGTAGTTCATTTCTATTGATGTCATGAAATCTCCTTAACATTTTGACTTTTCAGAATGTTTCAGCTATCTGAATGATTGTCTCTCTCTTTTTAAAGTTTTTTAAACAAGATTTTATTTGAGAGAGAGAAAGAGAGGATGAGAGCATGAGGAGGGGGAGGGGTAGAGGGAGAGGAAGAAACAAATTCCCCACTGAGCAGGGAGCCTGTGTGGGACTCGATCCCAGGACTCTGGGGTTATGACCTGAGCTGAAGGCAGATGCTTAACCCAGTGAGCCACCCAGGCACCCGCTGAATGATTCTCTTGAACAATAAAATTATTTCAGAGCATAAAGTTAACCTTGTCATTCTTAATTGTAAAACTTTTCCATGGATCCTCCACATCTTGTTCAAAGTACTCCTTGGCAATGCGTAAAGGATGCTTCAGGTGGTTTATTGTTTTTGTTTTTGTTTTAATTTTAATTTTTTTTAAAGATTTTATTTATTTATTTGACAGACAGAGATCACAAGCAGGCAGAGGCAGGCAGAGAGAGAGGGGGAAGCAGGCTCCCCGCCAAGCAGAGAGCCTGATGCGGGGCTCGATCCCAGGACCCCGGGACCATGACCTGAGCCGAAGGCAGAGGCTTAACCCACTGAGCCACCCAGGCGCCCCTGTTTTAATTTAAATTTTAAGGTGATCTCTATACCCAATGTGGGGCTCAAACTCAACGACCCTGGGATCAAGAGTCTGGTAGACTGACTAAGCCAGTCAGCGCCCCCAGATATCCTTCAGTGTAGCCTCTTGTTTATCTCGAGCCTGTGTCCTGTTGCTCTTGCGTTGCGTGTTCCAGGAGTTGTCTTAGCTCCCTGACCATACCTTGCTACGTCACACTGCTGATCCCTTGTGAATTGTGTTCCTTCTGCCTGAAACTCCTTATTTTAACCTAGGGAAATCCTGTTTGTCCTTTAAAAACCAAGTTTCACAGCCTCTGTGGTGATGTCTTTCCCCTGTTTGAGGTTTAATTCCCTTCTGTGCATAATATTGTTACTGAACTTTTCATGAAATAATGTAATTATTTAAATACAGGTTTGAATCTAACAAGTTAGAGGTATTTTGAGGGCACTGTGTATGTGTTGCTTCTTAATAATTGTCTTAAGTATTGAATAAATGAATTACCATATGAAGCCATATTAGTAAGAAATTAGAATATATCCTCCTTCTAATAGCTGTAATAAATAAGCAGCAAAATTCAGAAGTACTGGTGGTCATTCTGAGCAGCAGCGTGCAGCATGGGCTTCCCTCCCAGGTCAGGCCTGCCCGTGCTCTGGAGAAGCCTGGAGAACAGGCAGAGCTGTGAGGGGACTGACTCACTGAGACGGCTGAGGGATCTATTTCTGCTGGCTTTGGCTGGAGAACCCTTTCCTGGCCTTGTCGGGATGGAGAATTCAGAGCCCTCCTAGGGCTGTTGTCATCTATTGAGTCCCTACTTGTGTGTCTGGGGCTTTGGGGTCTTGTTCTGTGAGGAAGATTTAGTATCTCATTTTACGAGGAGGAAGCAGACTCAGAGGGCCTAGACAGGTTTCTCCAGCTCATCACACGAACATGACCTTGCTTGTTTGGTTGGTTTGGGTTGGATTTTGTGGGTTTTCAGACCATTTGGGCCGCACGTAGGTCCTGGCCCTCTTCTCCCTTCATTCACACTCTCTCTGGCTGACCTGGCTCGGGCCGTGGTTGCCCCTTCCACCTTCCCCTCTCCTCTGGGCTCCAGACGGCCGCCTGACGTCTGCGCTCACGCGTCCCGAAGGCCTCTCACAGCTGGCGCGCTGGGGTGTGGACTCCGGTTCTCTTGCCCACCCCGTCCCGGTGCTGCACTCCTTCGCCTCTGCCAGTCTTCCCCTGTGCAGAAACTGGCACATCATCCACCCGTTGTTGGAGGCAGAGACCCGGGAGACGTTCTAGATTCCTCCCTTAGCTGGCTGCTCAGCTTCGCCCATCAGCAACTCCTGTCACGTCTCATTCCAAAACACCTCCCGCTTCCGTGTCCCATCTCTGTTCTCCATCTCCCAGACCGTCAGCTGCAGGCACGGCGGCACCAGCCTCTGGACTGATGCTCTTTCTCCTCTTCTTGGTTTCCTCCTTCGGCAAATGGTTGTTGGGGGCACATGTACTTACAGGTATACCTCATTTTACTGCACTTCGCAGATAAGGTGTTTTTACAAATGAAATGTTTATGGCAACCCGACTTTGAACAAGTCTGTTGGTGCCATTTTCCCAAAAATATTTGCTCACTTCCTGTCTCTGTGTCATGTTTTAGTGATTCTTGCAGTATTTCAGAATTTTCATTATGATTATACTTTTTTTTAAAGATTTTATGCATTTATTTGTCAGAGAGAGAGAGAGAGAGGGAGAAAGAGAGAGCACAAGCAGGGGGAGCTGCAGGCAGAAGGAGAAGCAGACACCCTGCTGAGCAGAGAGCCCAATATGCGACTTGATCCCAGGACCCTGGGATCATGAACTGAGCCAAAGGCAGGCACTTAACCTGCTGAGCTACCCGGGTATCCCATTGTGATTATACTTGTTATGGTGCTGTGACTTTGTTATCACAATTGTTCTGGGCCACCATGCACTGCTTCTATAATGAGAGTGAACTTAATTGATAAATGTTGTGTGTGTTTTAACTCCTCCACCGACCAGCCATTCCCCCACCTCTCTCCATGTCCTCAGGCCTCTCCCCTCTTCCCCTGAGATAGAACAATATTGAAGTTAGGGCAGTTGATAGCCCTACAATGGCCTCTTAGACATTCAATGAAAGAATCACATGCCTCTCTAAATCACAAGCTAGAAATGCTTAAGCTTAGTGAGGAGAGCATGTTGAAAGCCAAGATATACTGAAAGCTAGGCCTCTTGCACCAAACAGCCAAGTTATGAATGTAAAGGAAAAGATCTGGAAGGAAGTTAAAAGTGCTACTCCAGTGAATACACAATGATAAGAAAGCGGAACAGTCTTATTGCTGATGTGGAGAAAGTTTGAGATGTCTGGATGAAAGATCAATCCGGCTACAACTTTCCCTTAAAGCAAAGCCTAATCCAGAGCAAGGCCCTAACTCTCTTCAATTCTGTGAAGGCTGAGAGAGGGTGAGGAAGCTGTAGAAGAGAAGTCGAGTCTAGCAGAGGTTGGTTCATGAGGTTTAAAGAAAGAAGTGTGTCCGTGAGGGTTAAGTGCAAGGTGAAGCAGCAGGTGATGATGTAGAATCTGCAGCAAGTCATCCAGAAGGCCTGGTGAAGATGAGTAATAGGTGGCTACACTAAACAACAGATTTTCAGTGTAGGTGAAACAGCCTGTTTACTTGAAAGGGTGCCTTCTAGGACTTTCACAGCTAGAGAAGTCAGTGCCTGGCTTCAAAGCTTCAGAAGGACAGGCTGACTCTCTTGGCAGGGCCTAATGCTGCTCGTGACTAAATTGAAGCCAATGTCATTTACCATTCTGAAAATCTTAGGACCCTTAAAAGTTGTGCTAAATCTACTCTGCCTGTGCTCCCTAAACAGGGCAAGAAGGCCTGAATGGCAGCACATATGTTTACAACATGATTCCATGAATATTTTAAGCCCACTGTTGAGATATGCTCAGAAAAGGATTCCTTTCAAGATATTACTCCTTGTGGAAAATGCACCTGGTCACCCAAGAGTTCTGATAGAGATGTACAATGCAATTAAAGTTGTTTTTGTGCCTGCTGACACAGCATCCATTCTGTAGCCCATATGGATCCAGGAGTCATTTGAACTTTCTAGTCTTACTATTTAAGAAGTACATTTTGTAAGGCTATAGCTGCTGTAGGTAGTGATTCCTCTGCTGAATCTGGGCAAAGTCAGTTGAAAACCTTCCAGAAAGGTTTCACCATTCTAGATGCCTTTAACAACACTCACGATTCCTGGGAGGAGGTCAAAATATCAATATTAAGAGGAGTTTGGAAGAAGCTGATTACAATCCTAATATAGATGACTGTGAGGGGTTCAAGACTTGAGTGGAGGGAGTAACTGTAGATGTGGTGAAAATAGCAAGAGAACTAGAATTAGAGGTGAGGTCTGAAGACATGACTGAGTTGCTGCAACCTCATGATAAAACTTGAACGGATGAGGAGTTACTTCTCATAGAACAACGGAAGTGGCTTCTTGGGAAGTAATCTGCTCCTGGTGAAGATTTTGTGAAGATGGTTGAAATGACAACAAAGGATTTAGAATATGACATAAACTTGGTTGATAAAGCAGTGGTAGATTTGAGAAGATTGATTGTATGTTTGAAAGAGGGTTTACTGTGGGTAAAATGCTGTCAGACAGCATTGCATGCTACAGAGAAATCATTCATGAAAGGAAGAGTCAGTCAATCAGTGCAACAAATTCGGTTGTTGTCTTATTTTAAGAAATTATCACAGCTGCCCCAGCCTTTAGCAGCCACCACCCTGATGCGTCAGCAGCCATCGACACTGGGCAGGACCCTCCACCAGCACAAAGATTATGAATAGCTAAAAGCTCACATGATGGTTACATTTTTAAGCAATAAAGTATTTTTTAATTGAGGTATGTACATTTTTTTTAGACATGATGCTGTTGTACTTAAGCTTAATAGACTGTGGTATAGTATAAACATAACTTTTATATGCACTGAGAAACCAAAAGATTCATTTGACTTGCTTTAGTTCGGTACTTGCTTTATTGTGGTGCTTTGGGACCAAACTTGCAATTATTTCTTAGGTTTGCTTATACCATTATCACCCCCATTGTGTTAATTAGATGTCTTCCTGGTTTATTTAAGTCTGCAGTTTGATGTATTTTTGAAGTCTTTTGGTTTTCAAAAACAAAATGATTTCTAATCTAATTGAAATAACTGTAAGCAAATTAGAGTCTTCATGCTTTCCTTTCCATCAACAGAATCCAACATGGCGGAGTCTCGATTTTGGAATAATGCCAGACCGTCTTGATACGTCTGTGTCTTGTTTTGTGGTGAAGATATGGGGTGGAAAGGAGAACATCTACCAGCTTTTGATTGAATGGAAAGTCTATTTGGATGGGCTGAAATACTTGGGTCAGCAGGTAATTTTTAGACTGTAGTTTTGAGTGTTTGTCTTCTCTAAGCCTACCTAACCTTTCTGTATATTGTTTAGATTCTACATTTCCTATTATAGAGAACCCTTATGATTATTTACTTAATTATAGAAATTCTGAGTCATGGCCAAGTTTAAAAATAACTTTTAATTGAAGAAACTTATGAAGAAGTACCCTGAGCTGTTACTTTAAGAGGAATTTTTTTTTAAGGAAAGAATATGCTTTCCCATAGCATTCTGCTTCTTCTGTTTTATTGCACTTGATCTTAGCCACAAGGCTGAGAAGCGATCTTCTCTTTTATTGGATCTAAAAATTAAGTTGCAAATATAGAACATACTATTAAATACTTCTCTTACGACCAGTAGAGTTGAATGATTTTGGGAAGGAGAGGTACTATTTAGTTATTTATTTTTTAATTTTTAATTTTTTTTTTTTTTGGAGAGCTATTATTGTTTATTAAACACAGGGCTGACAAATGCCTGGCTTGCATACTACTGCCAAGTCCCTATGAGTGAGGTAGCTATTGGATCATAGTATTCCTCCAGCTGAGCTTTGAAGTTGCTCCATAATCCCTTTGGACACAGTGTTCTGGGATGCAGCTAGCAATGTATCAGAATTGCTGATATATGAAACCTATTTACCATCCCCAGACTAGGTTATTATACTTAATATTTTATAGCAGCCTTGTGAAGGTTGGTATTAGTGCCCTTATTTTCTAAATGGGAAAATTGAACCATAGGGAGTTTAAGTAACTGCTCAAGATCACACTGCTAGGTGGAGGAAGATTGAAATCTAGGCCTGACCGACTTACAGATGCATTCTTTGTGCTGTACCACACTGATCTATACATGTGGTCCTTGGTAACCTACCTTGGAATAAATGCTGTGTCTATTTGTGATACCTATTGGATACTGTTAAAGGTAACTCCAAAATGTTAGTCGTATCTATGAATATCCTTGATGTTTCTTAATATTTATTCAATATAGACTTTCTGATTTCTTTCTTTCTTTCTTCCTTTCTTCCTTTCTTCCTTTCATTTATTTATTTATATTATTATTTTGAGAGAGAGAGAAAAAACATGCACATGACTGGGGGTGGGGGATTAAAGGCAGAGGGGGAGAGAGAGAGAGGATCTTAAGCAGGCTCCATACCCAGTGCAGAGGCTGACACAGGGCTCAATCTCATGACCCTGAGAAAATGGCCTGAGCTGAAATCAGAGCCGGACGCTTAACCAGCTGAGTCACCCAGGCGCCCCTGCTTTATTTCTTTTAAAGAAACAATTTAATTCCACATATTTTTTTTTTCAGATTAAAAAAAAAAACTCCTCTGCCCTCATTTTGCTTACCATATACTTTATTTTGTGTCTTCCTGTAGTGATCAGAACAATGCATGTAAATAGATATTTTACATAACTAAATGCTAACTGCTATGGATTCTTACTCTTTTTTGTTTTTCTATTTTTCCTTCTGTTTTAGGACTGGTCTCAATGAAAATTTATAAAATTATGACTTTTGGCTTAGGGCCTCTTTCCTCTCTTTCAGCATGAGACACTTGTTGCCTTTAGGCTGGCCATCCAGAGCCCTGCACTGAGATGTATTCTTTTTCTGTCTTCCCACATAGCGTAGTTGGCTCTCTGTGGATGGACAATGGTATTGAGCTCTTTTTTTTTTTTTTTAAGATTTTATTTATTTATTTGGCAGAGAAAGATCACAAGTAGGCAGAGAGGCAGGAAGAGAGAGAGAGAGAAGCAGGCTCCCCGCTGAGCAAAGAGCCCAATGCGGGGCTCGATTCCAGGATCCTGAGATCATGACCTGAGCTGAAGGCAGCAGCTTAACCCACTGAGCCACCCAGGCGCCCCTGGTATTGAGCTCTTATCTTTTTTCTGAAAGTACTTACATTTCATGGAGGATGCTTCTTAACATTAGAGTTGTATGGCTGTAGTCTGGCAGGGGGTTTTTGGCCAAAGAAGATGGACTTCATGCTTTTCAACTCACATATTCCTTGGGTAGTGATCTCCTTGAAGTACCCAACTGTGTTTATGTCGAACCTGCTCTAATTTCAGAGAGTCCGTTTTTGGGTGTCTTCTTACAAAGCTGGTTAGTGGGTATAACAGAGAACAGAGAAAGAGAAAACATGTTTTCTATGCCAGTTAGAAGCTTATTGTAGAAAGGCAGCTCACCTACAAAATAGATACAATAAGTAACATACTACTAGGAAATCAGATAAAATAAAATTGTACATTTTCAGAGGAAAATAAGACTAAGATGTATCAGGAGAACAGCCGGAATTACTTAGGTTCATTGATCAATCATCTGCTTTCTACCAGGCATTATTCTTACTGTTAAGGTTCCAGAGACTGATAAGACAAGATCCTTAGACTTGGTAAGCTCATGATTGGTGAATACCTGCATGGACCTGCAGAGCACCGTACTGTTTTGATTGCTGTAGCTTTGTGATATAATTTGGGGGAGTATATGAAAGAGGTATTTAGACAAGTCGGGATAGAGTCAGGGAGGGCTGACTTTTGAATGAAACTTTGTTTACAGGTCAGGTTTGTTGAGGTATAATGTATATACAATGAAATTACCCTTTTAAGGTAAGTTCAGTAGATTTGACAAATGTATAAGTTCTATTAACCACCACAATGAATAATGCTTCTGTGAATATTTAAATATACACCTTTATGTTGACATATGTTGTCATTTCTATTGAGTAAATACGTAGGAATGGAATTTCTGGGTCTAGTGGAAAGTGTATGTTAAAATTTATAAAAAGCTGCCAAGTTGTTTTCCATTCTGTTGGGTTTTAACCATTCTGATGGATTCGAAATGGTATCTTGTTGTGACTTTTTTGGGTAAAGTTTTAATTGTAATTACCCAGTGTTCATCATGACAAGTGCACTCCTTAATCCCCATCACCTATTTCACCCATCCCCCACCTACCTCCCCTTGGTAACCACCGATTTTTTCTCTATAGTTAAAAGTTAAAGTTATAGTTATAGTTAAAAGTCTGTTTCTTGGTTTGTCTCTGTCTCTTCCCTCCCTTTTGTTCATTTGTTTCATTTCTTAAATTCTACATAAGAGTGAAATCATATGGAACTTATCTTTTTCTGATTGATTTATTTTACTTAGCATTATCCTTTTGAGCTCCATCCATATCATTGCAAATGACAAGATTTCATTCTTTTTTATGGTCGAGTAATAGACACACACACACACACACACACACATCTTTTTTTATCCATTTGTCAATCGGTGGACATTTGGGCTGTTTCCATATCTTGGCTATCATAAATAAAACTGCTCTAAACATAGGGGTGCATATATCCCTTTGAATTAGTGTTTTTGTATTATTTGGGTAAATACTTAATAGTGCAATTTCTGGATCATAGGGTATTTCTATTTTTAAAATTTTGAGGAAACTCCATACTGTTTTCCACAGTGGCTGCACCAGTTTGCATTCCACCAACAATGCACAAGCGTTCCTTTCTCTCCACATCTTCGCCAACACCTGTTGTTTCTTGTGTTCTTGATTTTAGCCATTCTGACAGTTGTGATATCTCATTGTAGTTTTGATTTGCATTCCCTGGTGTTAAGTGATGATGAGCATCTTTTCATGTGTCTGTTGGCCATCTGGATGTCTACTTTGGAGAAAAGTCTGTTCATGTTTTCTGCCCATTTTAAAAATTGGATTATTTGCTTTTTTGGGTATTGACTTTTATAAATTCTTTATATATTTTGGATACAAACCTTTTGTTTGATGTCATTTGTAAATATCATCTCCTATTCAGTAGGTTGCCTTTTTGTTTTGTTGATTGTTTCTTTGGCTGTGCAGAAGTTTTTTATTTTGATATAGTCCCAATAGTGTATTTTTGCTTTTCTTTCCCTTATGTCAGGGGACCAATCTAAAAAACAGTTGGTGTCAGAGAAATTACTGCCTGTGCTCTTTTCTAAGATTTTTATGGTTTCAGGCCTCACATTTAGATCTTTAGTCCATTTTTTAAAAAACTTTATTCATTTGACAGGCAGAGATCACAAGTAGGCAGAGAGGCAGGCAGAGAGAGAGAGAGGAGGAAGCAGGCTCCCTGCTGAGCAGAGAGCCCGCTGTGGGGCTTGATCTCAGGTCCCTGAGATTGTGACCTGAGCCGAAGGCAGAGGCTTTAACCCACTGAACCATCCAGGCGCCCCTCTTTAGTCCATTTTAAATTTATTTTTGTGTATGGTGTAAGAAAGTGGTCCAGTTTCATTCTTTTGCATGTGGCTGTCCAGTTTTCCCAACACCATTTGTTGAAGAGACTATCATTTTCTCATCGGATATTCTTTCTTGCTTTGCTGAAGCTTAATTGACCAGATGATTATGGGTTTATTTCTAGATATTCTATTCTGTTCCATTGATCTATGTGTCTGTTTTTGTGCCAGTACCATACTAGTTTTGATTACTGCAGCTTTGTAGTATAACTTGAAGTCCAGGATTGTGATGCCTCCAGATTTGCTTTTCTTTTTCAAGATTGCTTTAGTGATTCAGGTTCTTTTGTGGTTCCATATAAATTTTAGGATTGTTTGTTCTGTTTCTATGGAAAATGCTATTGGTATTTTGACAGGGGTTGCATTAAATATGTAGATTGCTTTGAGTAGTATAGACATTTTAACAATATCTGTTCTTCCAATCCATGGGCATGGAATTTGGAATGTGTTTCCATTTCTTTGTGTCATCTTCAATTTCTTTCATCAGGGTTTTATAGTTTTCAGAGTACAGGTCTTTTACCTCTTTGGTTAGATTTATTCCTAGGTGTCTTATTATTTTGGGAGTAATTGTAAATGGGATTTTTTTTTTTTTACTTATTTTTTAAAAAAGATTTTATTTATTTATATCATAGGGAGAGAGGGAGAGAACAAGTCGGGGGGGGGGCGGGGGAGGTAGTGGCAGAGGAAGAGGGAGAAGCAGACTGCTGATGCAGGGCTCGATCCCAGGACTTCTGGATCATGAACTAAGCCAAAGGCAGATGGTTAACTGACTGAGCCACCCAGGTACTCCTGGAATTGTTTTCTTAATTTCTTCTTCTGCTGCTTAACTGTGGGTATATAGAATATTCTGATTTTAATTTTAATTTATCTAGTGATGAAGTCATGTTGAGCAATGAAAAAATGTTTATTTGTCATCATTCTCTCTCTTGCCCTTTTTTTTTAGTGAAATGTTTATTCAGGTTTTTTGCCCAGTTTTTATTTGGCTGTTTGAATTCTCATTATTGAGTTGTAAAACTTCTGTATGTATTGTGGATATGAGTTAGTTCTTTATGAGATAGTATTTTCTGAATATTTTCTGCTAGTCTGTGGCTTGTCCTTTTTTTTTTTTTTTAATTTTTTTTTTATTTGACACACAGAGCACAAACAGAGAGAGTGGCAGGCAGAGGGAGAGGGAGAAGCAGGCTCCCCACTGAGCAGGGAGCCTGATGCGGGACTTGATTCCAGGACTCTGTGATCATGACCTGAACTGAAGGCAGACACTTGAGCAACGGAGCTACCAAGGCGCCCTTTGTCCTTTCATTTCTTTAAGTGTCATTTAAATAACAAGTTTATAAGTGTTAAAGTCCACTATGTCGGTGCTTGCTTTTATGTTTCATACTTTTTGTGTCTTATCTAAGACATATTTGCCTAATCCAGGGTCACAGAGATTTTCTCCTATGGGGTTTTTCCTCTAGAAGTTTTATACTATTAGGTTTTACGTTTATGTCTATGATCATTTTGGATTAACTTTTATTTTAAAGTATAAGGTTCTTTTTTTTGCAAATGGATGAACATTTTTTTCTGTACTCTGTTATAAGAGCTATTATTTCTCCATTGAATTACCTTGCTATCTTTGTTGAAAATCGATTATTTAAAATAATTTTGTGTGGGTCTGCTTCTGGACTCTCTTCTGTTTCATTGTTCTATAGGTCTGTCTTTATGTCAATACCACATTGTCTTGAATTCCGTAGTTTTATACATCATGAATTCAGGTAATAAGAATCCTCCAACTTTGATCTTTTTTCAGATTGTTCTGGCTGTTTTAGATCTTTTGCCTTTACCTATACACTTTAGAATTAATTTGTCAATTCTACAAAAATCTGAGAAAATTTGGGGAGAATTGATATCTTGCTAGTATTGGATGTTTCAGTGTATGGACATCTCTCCATTTGGGAAAATCTTTGATTTCATTCATCAGCATTTTGTAGTTTTAAGTATATAGGTCTTGCACATATTTTGTTAAATTTGTACCTGTGATTCCATGTTTTTTATGCTAGTTTAAATGCTATTCATTTAAAGAATATGCCTATTTCCAGTTGTTGTTGCTAGTATATAGAAACATTTCTGTATTAAGCATGTATTCTGTGACCTTGCTAAACTCATTTATTAGATCTAGTAGGTTTTTTTTTTTTTTTTTGTAGATTCCTTTTGTAGATTGCTGTGTAGGCAATCGTGTCTGTGAACACATGGTCTAATTTCTTCCTTTCTAATGAATACGTGTTTTTTCTCTTTTCTTATCATTTCATTGGTAAGACCTCAGTACAGTGTTGACTAGAAGTGAGTAAAGTGGGCATCCTTGTTTTGTTACTGATGTTGTGTAAACGTATTAAGTCTTTCATTATTAAGTATAATATTAGCTGTAAATTTTGTAGCACTTTGTCAGGGTGAGGAAAGTTCCTTTCAAAATGGATTACATTTGCTAATATTTTATTAAGGCTTCTTTCATCTATGTCCATGGGGGATATTGGTCTGTACTTTTCTTGCCTTGTTCTTGTCCAGTTTAGTATGAGAGTAATGATGGTTTTGTAAAATGGATTGGGAAACCTTAACTCTTCTATTTTCTGGAGGAATTTGTGTGAAGTTGGTATTACTTATTCTGCAGATGTTTGGCAGAATTCTTCAGTGAACCCATCTGGGTGTTAAGATTTCCTTGTGGGGAAATTTAAAAATATGACTTCTGTTACTTTATTAGACGTAGGGCTATTTAGCCTCTCTGTGCCTTCTTATGTGAGCTTTGATAGTTTGTTTTCCAAAGAATTAATCGGTTTCACCTAAGATTTCAAGTTTATTAGTATAAAGATTTCCACAATATTGCTATATTCTTGTAATGTATATAGGCTATATAATGATCCTTTCCTCTTTCATTCTTGGTATATGTAATTTCTGTCTCCTCTCTTGATCATTGCGTAGAGATTTATCTGTCTTCTTAGGTTTTCAAATAACTAGTGTTTGGTTTCTTTGATTATTGTTATTGTTTTCAGTTTCATTGATTTCTGATTTTATCCTTTAATTTTCTTCCTTTTGCTTGCTTTGGGTTTACTTTGCTCTTCTTTACCAGTTTCTAAAGGTAGGATTTTTGTATTACCGTTTTGAGACTTTCTTTTCTAGATTAAGCATCTACTAAATTTTTCTCTAAGTCTTACTTGAACTCACAAACTTTGATGTTATATTTTCATTTTCATTCAATTCAAAATACTTCCCTTTTATTTCTCCTTGATCCATAGGTTATTTAGAGGTATGATGTTTAATTTTCAAGCATTTGTGAATTTTCCAGGGATCTTTCTTTTGTGGATTTCTACTTGAATTCTGTTGAGTTTAGAGAAAATAGTTATATGATTTCAATCTTTTCAGCTTTTCTGAGGTTTTTATTTTATGGCCTTAGAATATAAAGTCTCTTTATTGGTAAATGTTTCTAATACATGTGATGTGTATTCTTTTGTTGTTGAATCCAGATGTCATTTAGGTTAAATTGATTGATAGTCTTGAGTGAAATTTGGATGATATGTTGGATTTAGCCATAGGAGCTGGGGGTAGGCACAGAAGTATTATATAACAGACATAATCTGATTCATTCAGTTTTACTTGAGGAAACTAGAGTCCAGAGTGATTGCAACTTACATATTATTATCTAAATTTAAACTGTCTTCTTGAAAATAGAAAGTAATATTCATCTTTTTTTTCCCTAGGACTTTATAGTTTTTAAAGCACTCTTTTAGATTTAATTGTATTGTGTTTCCTTTGAGATCTGAGAATGTATAGTATGTCTCTGGATCCCTTATATTTCAGAAATAACCTTTCCATAGCAATCTCAAGAAGTGTTTGTAGAAAATATATGTGAATGATCATGCCTCTTATCTAGGTATAATGATTTTGTGAGCCCTTTGACTAAAGCACCAAAGCAGCTAGCACTCAGTTGATTACCTGGTCTTAGGATAAATGATATATTTTCTGCTGGCTTGTTAGGTTAGTCATCCTGTTTCTCAGCATTGAAGTAGGTCTTGCTGTAACTGTCATGCCTTAATCATAATAAAACTTAATTGGAATGAGAAAAACTGATAGCATGTTTTTCTTCTCTCTTAGATTCATGCTCGCAACCAAAATGAAATAATTTTTGGGCTGAATGATGGCTACTATGGTGCTCCATTTGAACATAAGGTAAGAGGATTTTCCTAATGCTGTGAGTTTTGTTTAGTGTAGCTGTGCCTTGACCTACAGTGTAAAAAGCTCTGTGTAAACAGAATCTTGTTTTAAGTATCATTGTACATTTATTTAGTGTGGCTTAAGGTGATGCTTTTTAAAGGGAAAACTTGTTTTGTAACCACCCGATTCATCTTCTCTAAATCCAGATTATTAATTTTCTTAACAGAAAATCTGGGCTTTTTGCTCTTATTCTATGTAATTCTTTGGAGAGTGAAAACAGAATGGTGAATTTTGATTAAGTGCAATACAGTTTTATTAAATGTTTCAGATACCTTTTACACTTTGAGTAAATTTAAGAAACTGTGAGTCAAGTGGTATTATAGTCAGTGCTATCTCTATATCTACAGGCAATTAGAGAAAGGAAAGGGAAGAGAATTCGTATTTACCAAGTGCCTACTATCTGTGTTATTATGCCAGGTGATTCATGTTCTTTATCCCACTTAATACTAGCCACAAAACAATGAGGTGAGTTTTCTATGTTACTTGCTCTTAGTGATCACATTGGTTCATAATTCTTCGTTGTGTGAAATGCTATTTCTGGAATGCTCCATTCATTTAGCAGCTAATTACTCAGTACCTGCCATTTGTCAGCCATTGTGCCCTCTCCATAAGTGCTAAAGGCACATTGGTGAGCAGATGGGTGTTTTCCAGCAGGAGTGTGTGGAGGAGACAAGCGCTGGTTAGGTGACCTAACAGATGAATACATATAAACACAAATGGTGGTAATGCTATAAGCATGTAGGGAGGATCTTCTGTACACTCTAGGGACTGTCTTTTTGAGAACTAGACTTTTAAGGCTACAATCCAGAGGATGAGTGGAAATGAACCAAGTTCAGAGGGCTGAACGGGAACAGCGTTCTAGCAGAGGAGATTGGCAAGTTGCAAGGCCATGAAGTGGAAAGACACACATGGTGGATTTTAGGGACTAAAGGAAGGTCAGAGTGATGAGGAAGAGTGATACCGGATGAGGGTGGACAGGAAGGCAGGGACCATATCATATAGAACTTTTTAAAGGATTTTGTCCTAAGAGCAGTAGATTTTTAGTGTTGAAGGATTTTTAGCATGACAGAGATATAATTTGATTTGTACTTTAACAATTTCACTCTGTAGTAAAGAATAATTGTAGAAGAGGTAAGAATATATGTGGAAAGACAGAAACGAGGATCATGTAGTCTATTAGGTAAGAGATGCTGATACTTTGAAACAGGGTTATGGCCCAAAAGAGAGAATTTGGATTTAGGAAAGTTTTAGGAGTAAAAATCGTTAGGACTCGGTATCCTTCAAATTTAGAGTATAAGGAAAAAGACGGTGTTAAGGATGACTTTTGGGTTTCTGGCTTGGGTAGTGTAATAGGATAAATAAATGTTCCAGGCACTAGGAGAACTAAGGGACGCTAAAAAGGACCAGGTTTCATGGAGGCAGATTGAGAGCTGATATTTGATCATATGGACTTTGAGATGCCTTTAAGATACCCATGTGCAGATGGAGTTGAGAGGGGAGAAGTGGATTAGAGATAGGAATGTGGGGCCAATGGCAAACAGTCACTGAAATGATGAGTTCAGGCTAGGGACAGGGTGTATAGTGAGGAAAAAGGGGGCTTACTAACCAAGTCTTGAGGCCTCCAACTTTTAAGGGCCAAGTAGAGGTGGAGGCATTGGAAAAGTTGACTGAGAAGGAGTGATGAGGGATGTATAGGGAAAAGAGGGTGGAGTCTCACAGGCTCTCAGAAGCCAAAGAAAGAGATTTTTATTTTGGTTTAGTGTTTGGCATCTAAGGGGCAGGAGTGGGCAAATTAGATGAGGACTGAACATTGCTCATTGGATTTGGCAAAATGGAAGGTATTCCAGGTGACTTCACCAAATTCAGTTCAAGCTCTGATAAGCTTTTTAAAAAAAAATTTGCTTAAACCCCTTATATTCTGGGTTCCTAAACTTTATCAACACTGTGTATAACTTTGACATAAGAGATACCACTTTATAATTCTTTCTTCCTTTGTTTTATAGATCCTCTAATCTGTAAGCTTCTTAAGGACAGATTTGTATATATAATTTTGAATTCCTGGCACCTATCACAGTTCTTGAGACATGGTATTTGCTTAGTAAAAATGTTTGATTTACTGAGAGAATTATGAGATGGCTACTGTTATTGTTTGCAGTATCCCATGTTTAGGGTTATCCATTCCAACCCTGTTGAGGGATTAAGTTCCTCTTGCAACTGGTAACTAGTACACTGTCTAGCACAATATCTGGTACTTAGTAATAATATTAAAGTGAATATTTATTGAACGTGACTGTGTATCAAACACTTTTAAGAGCTTTATATCTGCTATACTATTTAATCTCCATAAGAATTGTGTAGTCAGATACTATTAGTAATTGAAGTTTTGGATAGCCGGTGACTAATAACCCCTTTCTGCTCCCTCTGAGTTTGGAACAAGTTTAGAAATAAGATAGGTGATAGATAAATGGAGATCAGAATGTTGGCTTTATTTCTAATAAAATTAATTGGCAAATGTGTTTTAAATTCTACAACTAAAAGAGCTGGTATATACTTCCTCCCAAATTGAATCTTCCCCCAAAAACAACAGAACAAGCAAAACCAAGATCTTGCCCTTACAGGGACAAAGCCTAATCCTCCAAGCCAAAAGCAGAATTTATGTGTGGTGTAGGCAGGCTGTTCTGACTGGGAGGGAACCTGGAAAGAACTGAGGCTGTCATACTCCGTTTTGTTTTGTCTTCCAAGCTCAGCTGTCAGGTATGTCCTCTGCCTGTTCTGGAGAGAAACAAGAGAAGGACACGGAGAAACTGGACGTGTTCTTTTTAGGACCTGGGATATGGAGTGGGACATCTTTTTTTTTTTTTTTTTAAGATTTTATTTATTTACCTGGCAGAGAAGGAGAGTGGAAGCAGGGGGAGCAGCAGGTACAGGGAGGGGAGAAGCAGGCTCCCTGCTGAGCAGGGAGTTGGGCTCCAGGAGTAGGATATCTTTTGCCTGTGTGGAAGCATGAGTGCAGAGTGTTCCTAGTAATAATAATAATAATAATAATAATAATAATAGCAGCTAATGTTCAGTGAGCTGATAATAATGTTAGGTGCCGTTCTAAGTGCTTTACATAATTTACCTCATTTAAACCTCACAATTGTCTTTTTACAGAAGACAATTTACAATTTACAGAATTTACAGAAGCCTGCACATAGAAGTTAAGTGACTTTCTCAAGATTACAGAGCTACTAAGTAGCAGAGCTGGGATTCAAGACCAAGTGGTCAATAAAAGTTTATTGAATATTTATTATTGTAATAAGTGGTATATATTATTCTTTAGTCCTTCAGTTAGTGAATTTTACAAATTTAGATGCCAGCCTTATCTTGCCCCTGTACCAACTTTCAGGTGAACATCTGATATATAGTTTGAACCTTTAAAAAGTATTAGTTTTCCTTTTTAAAGAAAGCCATAAACAGTTTTTCCAGTCAAGATGTCTTTGTAAGTGCACACTTTGAGACCCTCAACTGCACCAAACAAAAGGCAGTGATAGGTTTGAAAAAAAACAAACAAACCCCAAAACCCAAAGAACAAAAACAAAACAAAACAAAAAAAAACCCTAGTGATTGGTGTGATCAGAGAAATTTCAAGAGACATACTTGCTAAAACAAACTAAAAGCAAGAGAATAAACCCATCTGGAACAGAAGTAGTAGGCAGAAGCCTAGTCCTTGAAAGATGTGCTCCTCTGGGCAAAATGAACAGAAAATGAGCACAAAGCTGAGGTCGGTAGGACTCTCCCGATTATAGAAGGAGGCTGAAAAAAAGACATAGAAACTGCAGATCTTTAATGTTAATTTTAAAAGGAGAAATCTTTAAAAAAAAAAAAAAGGAGAAATCTTAAAAGTGAGCAGAGAGAAGGGAAGTATTACCTACAAATTAGACTGACAGCAGACTTTGCAACAGTAACAGGTGATGCCAGGAGAAGTAGTCCTCGGAGTGCTATTAACTATTAAATGTATAAATGTATAACTATATTTCTAGTCAACCTTCAGTCAAGAGCATGGATGAAAGAGGAACAACTTTAAAGACACACAGATTGAGAATTTACTTCCCACAGACCCTTTATCTATACTGAATATTGGAGCGGAGAAGTGATCCCCAACGGAAGATGTAGGAAATAACAGCAAGACACATGAAAATGGTTACAACGTTAGTAAATGCAGTTAACTACTGACAGCAAACTAACACACACAAAAAACTTCATATGTAACAAGTTATATGTTTTTATGTAAAAACAAACTAGACTATCGTTATTCAAAGTATAGTTTGTGGACCAGAGCTAGTCTAAGAACTGTCTGTCACTAGGGACGCCTGGGTGGCTCAGTCGGTTAAGCCTCTGCCTTCGGCTCAGGTCATGATCCCAGGGTCCTAGGATCAAGTCCCACATCAGGCTCCTTGTCCAGCAGGGAGCCTGCTTCTCTCTCTTTCTCTGCCTGCCACTCTGTCTGCTTGTGCTCTGTGTCTGACAAATAAATAAAAATCTTAAAAAAAAGAAAAAAAAGGAAAAAAAAGAACTGTCACTAGTCTGTGGTGAGCCAAGTATAAAAAGTGAGAGTAAATGTTTCAAAACTTTTATAGCAATTTGACATTATTTTGCCTTTTTATTGTGTTTTACAAAATTATCAGTTCACAGTGGATTGAAGGAAGAGCACCTGGTCATTGGCTGCAGAGCTTTTTAGAAGCACTGCTCTAGACAGCAGTAATGAGGGGAGGGAGGGTATGTAAAGAGTTAAGACTCAATGAGATTACTGATCTGTCTGGGAGGAAGATAGTAAACGACTACAGAATTTGTTAGAAAAATTTGTGGTCAGGGGTGCACATTAAAAATGTGGAAGTATCTAGAGTAGGTTAGAAACCAGAGAATATATATTTTTAAGTAGCAGAGGAAAAAAGGGACTATAAAGAGTAGAAAACTTTATTGACTAGTGGGAGGGAGGAAAGAAAACAAATGGTAAACCAAAACATGTAGTTGAGGTGGTAGAAATAAGTCCAAATATATTTGTAATGACAGTAATTGCAAACATATCTGTGTTGGACATATTTCATAAAGGATTTTATAAAATGCTAAACTAACAAGGCTTTGAGAACAGGATTGTATTTTAAGAACGTATGTACACTAAGTGTAAACTTGTAAACAAGTGTAAACTTGTGGGGTGAAAAGGAAGTACATTTTAAAGCAACTTTATAAAGAGTGACTAGAATTTTTGTTGACGAGTTCTCAAGCATTCTTGTTGTTTTACATTAATCGTGACCTGAAACACTGTTACTATTACTTCTGACGATTATGTTGCTGTCAATCCTCCCTCTGTCCATATTACTTAAAGTGCGTTCAGCCTTTATGGGTCTAAAAGCTGAAATTACTTATTTGCTCAGAACTCTTGCTTCTTTGTTTGTTCTTCCACTTCTCGAAAAGGCTTTACTCATTTCTGTTGAGTTTTTAGGAGCCTGGTCACTCTCTCAACTACATAGGACATTGGATAAGTAGTTCAGTCGCACTCCTAGGAGTGTGTTTGGAAACTACTTAACACATTAGGAAATCTTTGACTAAAATATGCTGTGTGTTTGAATCCGTTGTTCAGCAACCTCTGCTGACATTATTAGGGAGTGATATGTTCTCGTTAATTTTATGTAGTAAGATTGCATTTCTTTGGCATATGAAACATGGAACTCCTTAGCTATTCAACAGCAATGCAGATGAAGAGATGATTGAGTAAATGATGAAAATCTTCTGTCTGTATTTGCAAAAGTCATTTTTTCCATCAATAAATATCAAATACTCTGTGCCCATTATTAAACTAAGTATTTTGGGGTACAAAAGTATTAGATGCAGAGTCACAAATATTTATTTCCTTTAGGTGAGATAAAACACCGTATGTTCCAGAAGAGCTCTGGTTTACAAATGGATTTAGTTTGAAAGATTGTTTCTGAAAATGTCAGTTATTTGGGTCTTGCAGATAACATAGGTGAATTATATGAGTTATAGCGGAACTTTAAATAATCTGAAGAGGAAGAGGTGCTCTTTTTAACATTTGGAGACAGTGGAGAACCGGAGAGGAACTCTGTTGTGGCTTGAAGTTGGAGGAGATGGAGGTTGGTGAATAAAGCTAGGTGGCTGGGAGGGATGTTTTCTGGGTGGATTGAGCTTCTAGAATGGCATTTGGGGAGCATGAGAAGTAAGAGGCTATTGGACCAGCTCCTTATCTAGTAAGCTGGAAACCTTTCAGATCTCAGTTTAGGAGTTTTGCCTTTTATACAGATATGCAAGGCTATCTTTGCTTAAATTGCCTTTTGTCAGCTACTTTTTTTTTTTTTTTTTTTTTTGGCTACTCTTGTTTTTGGGAGGATGCAGACAGCTTACCTGGGTGAGTGTATACTCCTAGTAGATAGAAATACAGATTTTGGAGGCAGATTGGTGTGAGTTTAATTCCAGGCAATTCTGCAACTTACCTCTGAGAGAGATCTTGGGCAAATTAAGTCGTCTCTGAGTTTTTCTCTTATATGTAGAACAGTTTCTACCTCATTGTTGGAGGATGAAAAGTGATAATGTACAGTATAAGCCTGGCACATGAGTAGAGTTCAATAATAAATGGAAACACTCACTGGGATCTAAACCCTATGATAAAAGAGATTACCTCTCTAATTCTGTTGCATTGACATTGTGTCGCTTGCAGCAGTACCTGGCATATAGTATAGCAGGTGCTCAAAAGAAGCTTGTTAATGAATGTAGGTGAATGCATGCTGTATTTGGGACTATCATAGCAATAATTGTGAATAAAAATCTTGAGGGGTTGGTATTATTTCTCTCTTCTACCCCACTTTAACCCTATTATTTTTAAAGATTTTATTTATTTATTCATTTGCAAGAGAGTGAGTGAGAGCATGAGTGGGATGGGGAGGGGCAGAGGAAGAGGGAGAAGCAGACTCCCCACTGAGCAGGGAGCCTGACCTGGGGGCTCCATCTAGCACCCTGGATAATGGTCTGACCTGAAGGCAGACCCTTATCAATTGAGCCACCCAGGTACCCCTCTGGAGTTTTATTTTTATGTAACTCATACTGCCTTAATAACTACCAAGTTTTTGACAAAGTACAAAAAGCATTAGCTTGGTAAGAATTTTTTTCTCAGACTAAAAGTTATAGCGGCAGTATCTTCAGAATCCAGTAGATGGCAGTGCATTCTCACTCTAATGAAAAAAAAAGAGCAGGAGTAGAATCTAGTAAAAAGGATCAAATCTTTTTGGAATGAAATTCTCAGGAGATTGAAATAGCAAGTTGGTGATTAATTTCACAAACACAGTCACACAACTTGACAATCTCATGTACATAGTCGAGCCTAGATTAAAGATTTAGGAACAATAGCAAGTTTCAGAGTCTGTTTTGAGAACTTATACAAATGAAAATTCCTTATTTTGTATTTTTCAAGGCATGATACTTTTGAAAAGTAGAAAATCTGATTTCTAATCCCAGTCAAGATATTTCCATTTAGTTAACTTTATAGAACTGAGAAATTAAAAAGATGGCTATTTCCTCTTACTAGTCAAATTAATGGACATAAAACTTGTTTTCAAAGCACGTCCTACACAGTACTCAAAGCTGGACGTTCAGCATAGGGATTAAATGTCCCAAGTAGCCTATGTTTTAACAATAGGGAAAGGAATATGGTATAATGTCCAGGTCTTTCTGTACATCATTAAGCAAAAGTTGGAAAGTCATAAAAATAGACCATTCCTCTACATACTCTATTCAGTTTTCCTTATGCCTCTTCCCACTCCATTATAAAATATAAAGACAATAAATCTTCAGGGGCTGTTTCTAATAGCTGCCTGGTTTGTCATAAAACATTTAGGTATCTGAGCTCTGTCTAAATCCAGGGTAAAACTTTGTTTCTGAATGATTTGAGCTGGTACGATAGTCTAGTGACTTACTTGTACCAGGTAGGGACCGAGCATTTGAAAGCTACCCTTGCCAGTTTTCACTTACTGAGTACCTACTCTGTGTTAGACACTATACTAGCTGTTTTACGTGGCTTTATTTAATCTCATGTAACAACTCCATGAGGTGGTTCATTATCTTCATTTTATAGGTAAAGTACCCTAGAAGAAAACCTGAAACTACTAACCCAAGATTATATAGCTGGGGAGTAGCAGAACCATGACTTAAAAGCAGGTCTCCTTTATTCAAAGGTGTTTTCTTTTAAACACTATGCTACATGCCATCTCTACATTTCTTCCCACTTCATATATCCTGTTCAAAGTACCAGGTCTCTGTGTTTACATTTAACCAGAGATCTCCACTGTGTGCATTGTGAGAATCCAGTGAGAAGGTACGTGGGAAAGGGCTTTGAATGGTATGAAGTGCGTTATTGTACAGACTGTGTGTATTTATTATTGTAGAGTGGGCACGCAATGCCCATGAGGCCATCAACCCACTGAAGTCTACAAAAGTTCCATGTATTAGTCACTGTATTTGGCTTCTCTTGAGTCTTTTTTTCTCTTTTCCCCCCTTTTCTCTTGGATCAAATTAACTTCTGACAGATGTTTGGAAAATCATCTTATCCTGTAATTCATATTTATAAATCCTGCTGCTGCAGTGTGGTCCCCATTCTCCCTCTTCGTTGCAGCCAGAAAATAATCTGGGAAAATGCCACGTTTCCTGTTACGAATTGGAGGATCTTGTCTTCTTAGCACAATTTTTTGAGCTTTTCTAAATCTTAATACTGGAAAATTCAAAGCCAGGCAGGGTTCTTTGTATAGATGTTTTAGATTCTTGAAAAGTAAACAGAAACAGAGCTCCAGACTTACCCTCGTTAGAGGATTCAGAGTTTAAAATTTTGAAAACTTGTTTTTACTCTTCTTTCTTGGATCTGTAGGGAGGGCATGCTTGGCCCTTGTGTCCCCCCACCCCACCCCATAGTTGGTTTTGGTTTAAATTGTTCTTCCAAGCTGGGAGTCCTTTCTTCTCTCTCTCTCTCTCTCTCTTCCCGCCCCGTTCACTAACGCTCGTTAGCGTGATGCCAGTCCTGCCTTCTCTTCGCCTCTCACATGTATAGGAATTTGTGTGCGTGCCTTCTCTCCTCTTGGGCATAAGCTCCTTTCCACTGAAGTTGTGTCTTACTTTTGTGAGTGTCAAGATTTAGCATGGACTTTGCTTAGTTCATATTTTTCCATGAGTGAACTCAGTCTGTTTGGATCACACGGTTCCTGTCTCTATCTGAAAGATACTTTCAGGTTACGGGACAGGCACAGCTTCTGTCCTCTTGTCAGGGAGTAGCACTGATAGCATTTAAGTCCACTTCATACTTGCACTGTGCGACTCTGATTGTAATGCTTTCTTGAGGGTCATTTAAAACACTAAAATATGGGGGCCCCTGGGTGGCTCAGTGGATTAAAGCCTCTGCCTTCGGCTCAGGTCACGATCCCAGGATCCTGGGATCGAGCCCCACATGGGGCTCTCTGCTCAGCGGGGAGCCTGCTTCTCCCTCTCTCTCTGCCTGCCTCTCTGCCTACTTGTCATCTCTGTCTGTCAAATAAATAAATAAAATTTTAAAAAAAACACTAAAATATGAACAAGGATTTCTTTACCGTATTGAATTTAAAAGAAGGAGTTGATTTTGGTTTCAGGATCTGTATACTTTTGCTTAACAGTACTATTCTTATTTCTCAATGCTTCTCACTATTTTGAGGGAGAGGAGAACTTCCTCTGTGGTCTCAAACCTTACACCAAATCTGGGGGAATACATATATTCAGTTCTGGTTCAGTGTCTCAGAAGAGGTCTTGCCTTTCCTCCTGAAAAGCCTAGTTTCTGGGCTTCCTCAGAGGCAGAAGGTATCCGAGATTTGAAGATACTTGACAGAGATTCTTGACTTTTTTTTTCAGTTTAAACTTGGCTGGCAACTAAAAGTGTGTTAAGGTCCAAATGAACATATACACATAGGAACACAGGCTGTCTATTGATTCATCAGGTAGCTATTTTAAGAGACGTTGTACAAATAAATACTGTATTTAAAAATGGATACTGATTGCATCTGAAAATACGATCAAGTAGTAGAGAGCCATTGTTTTTCCCCTTGCCAATCATAATTTCTTATTCTAGCTAAGTAAGTAGAAAAAAGACTACTTGCAAAGCTCACTTAATAGTTTTATGAATAACATCTAGAATGTATCAGTACTGCTGAGGAAAGCTTTCGGTGGAGCCTTTAAGCTGTTGTCATCAGGTTTCCACCTGGACCTTTTGTCTTCTCATGAACATGTTATATTTGCATTCAGATCCCTCCCAAGTCTACATCTCTGGTCTCTGTTTCCATGTATCCAGACTGCATTAAATTGCTTGGATGTTTCAAACACACACACACTTTACATGACCCAAACTGAGCTCAGGTTCCCTCCCCATCTTGAAAAACTTCTTCCTGTTGTATTCCTTAGTTTAGTGAATGGTACTACTATCCATGTATTGTCACAAGTCCGAAAGTCAGAACAGGGGAGTCAGCTTGGACCCCTCCCTCTTTTTTGAATGACTACTTGATGATGTCTGCTAATTATCTACTTCTTTCCTGCTTTTTGGAGTATATAGCCAGATTTATCTTTCCAAATGCTGGTCATCTCCCTCTTTTATTTGAATCATTTCAGAGTAATTACTGGCTTATAAGGTCTTACTGTGTGATCTGGTTCCTGATTTCTAAGCACCCCACCCATAGCTTAGATCTCCTTTCTGTAGAAAGGCTTTCTGTGACATACCCCTAACTCTGGTTTGGATACCCCTCTTACATGCTCCATGGCACCTTCATTTTCCTCATCACTGACACTTATCTGATTGTATTCTGACTGTCCATTTGCTCATCTCTCTGTAGACTGTAAGCTACATAAGGGCAGGGACAGGGTCTATCTGCCTTCATTACTAATTTATTCCTGGTGCTTAACACTGTGCCTGGCATATAGTAGTAATACAATGCATACTTGTTGAATGAGTGAGTAAAGCTTCTGTAGCAGCAGATCATTAAGCATTCTAATGGGATACATAATGGGATAGCTGGTTATCATCTGGATGGCTTGTTACTCAAAATTCTAGTTCTCTAGGATTAAATAGTTTCTGGCCATTTCTGCATCGAAACCTGTCATTTGCAGATTATTGTACTTTAAATGGAACTCTTCATTTTTCTCTCCAGGCTTTATTTCCTTTCCATTTTCCCACATCTTTCTTAACTATTTTCCCATTTATTTGGGCCCCAAGTATTGCAGTTAGATTTGATTGAGTTCTTTCTTTTATCTACTCTATATAGTCGGCCACTAGCCTCTTTTGAGACCTTTGAAATAATTCCTATCTGTGGCAACTTTTCCATCTCTGTTGCCATGCATGATCCAAGCTCAGACTGGCACCCCCGGAAGGATAGATTACTGTTGTAGTTTTCTGGTGGGCTTATGGACTCTAGTCTCTTTGTATCCACTCTGTCTTATTCATTACTGCCTGATTCATCTTCCTAAGACAGACTTTCATTTTTTATTCCTTTGCTTAAAAGCTTTATTGAGTGACTTCTCATTTTCTGCTAGTTGTGTCTGAATTTCTGACGTGCTTTCCTTCTCTCCATCAGCCTAAATTCAGTCAGTGATATGTACAGTAAGTACTTGTAGTTCTAGCTGTGCTTTTATCTTTTCTCTCTCTTTTAGTGTTTGAGCTCTTATTATTATCTCTAGTATGTGTGGATTTTTAGCATAGCCTGCTAACTGGTGTTGGACATTCTGCCTTCTCTAATGCATCATATTTGTCATTACTGGGGTAACTTTCCTTAAACACACCTCTGATCATTATGCTATATTGTCAGAAACCTTTCATGACTCCTTATTGCCTAGAGAGCTAAAAAGATCCACTTTTTAGCATGCCATTCAAGGCTTTCTCTACTCTGGCCCTCCCAACCGACTTACTCAACCCTGTTTCCCACTGTTTTCCTCTCCAGGGTTCCAAGTAATTTCCATGTCATTGAAGCTGAACAAATTGGACCACGACTTAATTTTCTCGGAATGCAACTTGTGTTTTCCCACTGTCATGCTTTGGCTAAAGGTGTTCAGACTGTGTGGGACTTTCCTTCACTGCCATTCAGCTTTTGAATACTTCTTAATCTGTTTCAATTACTGCCACCCCTGCAGCCTTTGATGTTCCTCCTCCTACTAGATGGAATCTTTACTACATCAGAACTCCTGTAGCTATTTCCTTTTTAACCTATCCTATGGCACCATTACAGTTTTTACTTCACTTGGAAATGTAACTGGGTTATATACATCATAGTGTCCTGGGTTGTATACTTTCATAAGGATGGTAGCATGTGCTTGACACCCTGTGTGTATTAGGCATTCAATAAACACTGAAATAAATAAGTATATGTATTATACTCTTTGCTTCATCATCAGTTATCCTGTCAACTGGATTATTTTAGTGTAACTTAGAATTCTAGTGAACTTAAGGACGGTCTTGTGACTATTGTAGCAGCCCAAAACTCTCAAAAATGTACCATAATATAGTTTAAAAGGTGACTTTATCCAATGGTCTACTACAGGAGTAAGCAAACTATAGTCTAGCACATGGTTTTGTATGGCCCAACAGCTAAGAATGTTTTTACATTTGTGAAGAATTTGAAGGAGAAAACAAAGAATATGCCACAGAGATGACATGCAGCTTACAAAGCCTGAAACATTTACTATCTGGCCATTGACAAAGTTTGTTGATCATTGATCTAGAAATGATCACCTGGTCATCTGCCTGAAATTACTCCTGCTCACTGGGTATGTGACATTAATCATCTGTTTTTTTGAACAATGTAGTAGGCACTCACCCAGACTGGTGCCTGTCCCTTTCTTGAAAAAGCATTGTTAGGCCTGGCTTCAGAAGAATTTTGAGTGACATGTAAATCTCCTCTGGGCTCTTTGGCACTTGGCAGTATCTCGCACAGATAACCAGATACAAACGAGCCATTTCTTTCCATTATAATTCTTCATCAGAGGTCTGTCAGGATCACACATGTGGTGAAGTTAGATGTCATTCAGAACAAAGCTCTTAGCATATTTTAAGAATGTTAATTGCTAAGTGGTGGCTGAGGCAGAAGGGTTTAATAATGTTCTTAAGTTGCCTTAAATGTACATGGACCCAGAATTTTAGAATTGGAAAGGTCTCAGAGATCAAGTATAGCATGGTCATTAAGAAAATGGGCTGTGGAGCCAGACTGCATGGCTCTTCTACTTAATCCTCCTTGCGTCTCAGTTTCCTCACCTTTAAAGTGGGGATAATAATAGTCCCTGTTTCACAGGGTTGTGTGAAAAATATGTTAACCCTTAGCATATGAAAATTTAAATTGTTAATATTGACTTGGAAAAGAACACTGCCTGGTATACTGTAAATGCTCATAAATGTTACTCTTATGTGTATTCTTGTCATTTTTTGAAAATTGTTTTTATTACTAGTAGTTTCATCTTATTTTATAGTTAAAGAAACTGAATTCTAGAGGAGAGTTAAATTGTTCTCCTCACTTTCATGACAGGCAGAGTGGATTAATACCAAGGATCCTGGCTTTCATTTGCATTCTTGCTATGATGTATTGCTTTTAGTTGTATGTTAGTGGGTATGGATGATTTTTCAATAGAAAAAAGTGTCTGTCCACATTCATTTAGGCTGATGTTTTTGAGGTGCATCCGTGTGTAGCACGTGTTAATACTTCTTTCCTTTCTATGGCTAAGAAATACCCATTGTCTTGATATCATTTTGTTTAATGGTTAATCCATTGATGGATATTGGGGTCGTTTCTACCTTTTGGCTACTGTGAATAGTGTTGGTATGAGGATCTGTATACAAGTATCTGTTTGAGGGCCTGTTTTCATTTCCTTTAGGTATATGCCTAGGAATGGATTGGCTAGGTCATATGGTAATTCTGTGTTTGACTTTTTGAGGAATTGCCAAGCTTTTTTTTTTTTAAACGGTGCCCGTTGTTTTACATTTCCAGTGGCATTATAGGAGGGTTCTAATTTCTCTACATCCTTGCCAATACTTACTTTCTGTGGATTTTTTTTAAAATTTTGGGGTGCCTGGCTTTCTCAGTCAGTAGAACATGTGACTCTTGATCTTGGGGTGCAATGCCCACTTTGGGCGTAGAGATTAATTAAAATTTTTAAGAAATTTTGCTTGTTTATTCGTTGGTTTATTTGTTTTTGCTTATTTTAGTGGGTATGAATTAGTATCTTATTGTGGTTTTGATTCACCTTTTTTTTTTTTTAAAGATTTTATTTATTTATCTGACAGAGAGAGAGATCACAAGTAGGTAGAGAGGCAGGCCGAGAGAGAGAGGAAAGCAGGCTCCCTACTGAGCAGAGAATCTGATGCGGGGCTCGATTCCAAGACTCTGAGATCATGACCTGAGCTGAAGGCAGAGTCTTAACCCACTGAGCCACCCAGGCGCCCCGATTCACCTTTTTCTAATGACTAATAATGTTGGGCATCTTTTTATGTGATTGTGGCTATTTGTGTATCTTTTTTTGGAGAAGTGTCTCTGAGTCCTTTGCCCATTTTTTAAGTGGATTGTTTGTCATTTTATTGTTGAGTTGTTAGAGTTCTTTATATATTTTAGATGTGAAACCTTTATCAGCTATATGATTTGCAAATACATTCTCCCATTTTGTGGATTGTTTTTTCACTTTCTTATAGTATCCTTTGATGCACAAAGTTTTTAATTTTGATGAAGTCAAGTTTATTATTGTATTTGTTACTCATGCTTTTGGTGTCATACCTAAGAAGCCATTGGCAAATCTGAGGTTATATGGGTGCACCCCCGTGCTTTCTTCAAATAGTTTTATAGTTTTAGCTCTTACAGTTAGGCCTTTGGTCTATTTTGAGGTAATTTTTATATATGGTGTTAGGGATGGATCCAAGTCATTCTTTTTGCCTATGGCTATCTAGTTGTTTCAGCATCATTTGTTGACAAGACTATTATTTTTCTAGTGAGTAGTCTTGGTACCTTTGTCTAAAATCAGTTGATCACAGGTGTGTGAGTTTATTTGTAGATTACCAGTTCTGTTCCATTGATCTGTGGATCTACCTTCATGCCAGTACCACCCTACACTGTTGCTTCGTACTGTGTCTTTGAAATTGGGAAGTGTGAGGTCTTTCTAACTGGTGTATTATATGGATTTTCATTTATTGAACCACCCTTATATACCTTAGATAAATCCCACTGTTCCTAGTATATAATCCTTTTTTAAAAAATTACTTTTAAATTGTGGTGGGATATACATAATAACAAAATTTACCATCTTAACCATTTTAAGTGTACAGTTTCGTGGCATTCAGTATGTTCACATTGCTGTGCAGCCATCACCACCATCTGTCTCCAGAACTTTTTTTTATTTTGTAAAACTGAAAAACTACCCATTAAACACTAATCCCTGTATTCCCCTCCCCCAAGCCCCTGGCACTTGCCCTCCTACTTTCTCTTTCTACAGATTTTCTACTCTAGGTATATTATGTGAATGGAATCATACAGTATGCACACTGTATGTGCCTTGGAGTGAATTGGCTGGATCATATGCTAATTCTGTGTTTGACTGTATGAGGAACTTTTTTTTTTTTTTTAAATAGTGGCCAACTTAAAATAAGTCAGATACACTGACTTATTTTACTTAAAGCATAAATCACCTCAAGGGTCATCTGTATTATAGCAGAATTGCGTTTCCTTTTTAAGGCTAAATGATATTTCAGTGTTTGAATAAAGCATGTTTTGTCTGTTCATCTGTTGGTAGACACTGAGTTGCTTCTGCCCCTTGACTGTTGTGAATAATGCTCCTCTGAACCTGGATGTCAAATGTCTTTCTGAGTCTTTGCTTTCAGTTCTTTTGGGTCTATACCTAGAAGTGGAATTTTTGGCCAGTGGTTTACATTTTTTAATATGTGGCTGGATTAGCTTTGCTAGCATTTTGTTGAGGACTTTTGCATATATATATTCATAAGGGATATTGGTCTGTAATTTTCATGTGATGTTACTGTTTGGCTTTGGGTAATGTTGGTATCATAGAATGAGGTAAGAAGGATTTCCTCCTCTTTCCTTTTTTTTGAGAAGACTTTGAGAAGGATTGGTGCTCTTTCTTCTTTAAATGGTTGGTAGAATTCACCAAATCATATGGTTCTGGGCTTTTCTTTGTTGGGAGTTTTATGATTACTTATTTCAGCTTCTTGTGCTATGACTTTATTAAATTAACATTTATAAGATGGAGCACAGAATACTGGTTGGTGAGCCATGGTTAGACAATAGACCACAAGAGAAATTGAAATAGAAAAGTTTTTTACTTACAGGTCCTAGAGGAATTATAAGGGCATGCATTTAAGGGACCCCAGAGGGAGATCAAGGCAATTGTAGAGAGAGGTAGGACCTGGAGTACAGTGCCTTTATTAGGTCTGTGGGTGGAGTGCTTTGGAGATTCTGGGCTATAGGTAGATTTATCAGTTCAAAACAAAAGAGTAGGGTTATGGTAAGCTCCACCAGGGCTTTTATCTAAGGGTGCTTAACACATCATACAGGCACTGGGAACCAGGAGAGACCATTGATCACAAGTCCCATCATGAGTTCTTGTAAACAGACTTACAGTGCTTGTGTCTCTCTGGCGTCCTGTTTAGGACATGTGCTTCCCTGAGAGCTCTAGGTAGTTTATGGTCCTTGCAGGCCCCTTGTCCAAACAAAATGGATGCTGAGGCTGCGGTATCAGGGAGTAGTTTAGCTAAGTAATGACTTGATTTGTCTCAACAACTTCTTGTAGGTATGTTCAAATTTTCGATTTCTTCTTGAGTCATTTTGGGGAGTTTTTGTGTTTCCAGGAATTTCTGTTTTATCTAGATTATCTGATTTATTGGCACACAACTGTTTATAACACTACAAATGTTTTATAACACTTTTTATTTCTGTAAGGTTAGTAGTAATGTTCCCATTTTTATTCCTGATTTTAGTGACTTGTGTCTTCTCTCACTTTTTTTCTTAGTCTAAGCTTGAGTTGTTGATCTTTTTGAAGAACTAACTTTTGGTTTGTTGATTTTCTCTATTGTTTTTGTATTCTTTATTTCCTGAATCTCAGTTCTAATATTTATTAATTGTTCCCTTATTTTGGGCTTAGTTTGTTCTTTTTCTAGTTCCTAAAGGTGGATGTTTAAGTTATTAATTTGAACTCTTTATTACTTCTTTTTTTAATGTAGATGCTTATAGCTGTAAATTTCCATTAGCACTTTTTCACTATATCACATATTTTTTAATATGTTTTACTTTCATTTTTTAAATAAAGATGTTATTTATTCATTTGTCAGAAAGAGTGAGAGAGAAAGAGCACAAGCAGGGGGAGGGGCAGGCATGGGGAGAAGCAGGCTCCCGACTGAGCAAGGAGCCCAATGTGGGGCTCAATCCAAGAACTCTGGGATCATGACCTGAGCCATGACCTGAGCAGACACTTAACTGACTGAGCCACCCAGGCGTCCCTGTACTTTCATTTTTATTCACCTCAAAGTATTTAATTTTCCTTGTGATTTGTTCTTTGACTCGCTGCTTGTTTAAGAGTGTGTTGTTCACTTTGTAGTTTGTGGATTTTCCAGATTTCCTTCTGTTACTGATTTCTAGTTTCATTCCATTACAGTCAAATAAGATACTTTGTATGATTTCAACTTTTAATAATTTATTGAGACTTGTTTTGCGGTTGAACATATGGTCCAGCTTGGAGGATGTTCCATATGCACTGAGAAGAATGTATATATGGTTGTGTTAGGTGGAACATTCTATATACGTCTAGTAGGTCTAGTTGATTTATATTATTATTCATATCTTATATTCCTTGTTTATCTTTTATATGGTGCTTTCTTTTCTTTTATCTGTGCTTTCCATTGTTAGGTGGGAGTTGACATCTCTAGCTATTTCCCACTTTAGTTTTATCAGTTTTTTAAAAAAAATTTTATTTATTTAGTTGACAGAGATCACAAGTAGGCAGAGAGACAGGCAGAGAAAAAGGGGAGGAAGAAGGCTCCCTGCTGAGCAGAGAGCCTGAGGTGGGGCTCCATCCCAGGACCCTGAGATCATGACCTGAAGCCAAAGGCAGAGGCTTAACCCACTGAGCTACCCAGGTGCCCCAGTTTTATCAGTTTTTGATTCATGTATTTTATTACATGTCATTAGGTGCATATATGTTTATAGCCCTTTATATTATACAACATCCTTCTTTGTCTCTTGTAACATTTTTTGTCTTAAAGTCTATTTGTCTGTTATTAGTATAGCCACTCCAGCTCTCTTTTGGTTGCTGCTTACATGGAATATCTTTCTGTCCTTTCAATTTCAGCTTATTTGTGTTTTTGTTTCTAAAGCACAACTCTTGTAGATAGCATTAAAATGAAATCTGTATAGCTGATCTCTGCCTTTTAATTGAAGTGTTTAACCCATTTACACTTAATTAATTACAGAGACAGAAGGACTTGTGCTATTTTTTTGTTTGTTTCTTATATCTTTTTTGTTTCTTTATTCCTCCATTACTACCTTCTTTTGTGCTATATGTTTTCTCATGTGATATTTTGATTTCTTTGTCATTTCTCATACATACATTACAATGTATCTTTTAGTTAATTCTTAGTGGTTGCCCTCAGGATTACAATCAGCATCTTAATTTATAATCATACAGTTTAAATTAATACCAACTTAATTTTAATATTATACAAAAACTATTCTTCTGTATAGCTTTGTACCCCTATCTCTGTGTTATTGTCACATTATATCTTTATAATTGTGTGCTTGTCAAGATAGATTTATGATTATATTATGTATTTTTCTAATTGATTGTTTTTTTTTTTTTTTTTAAAGACTTTATTTATTAGAGAGAGAGAGAGAGCACGCACAGGCAGACAGAGTGGCAGGCAGAGGCAGAGGGTGAAGCAGGCTCCTTGCCGAGCAAGGGGCCCGATGTGGGACTCGATCCCAGGACGCTGGGATCATGACCTGAGCTGAAGGCAGCTGCTTAACCAACTGAGCCACCCAGGCGTCCCTGATTGTTTTTTTTTTAAAGATTTTATTTATTTATTTGACAGACAGATCACAAGTAGGCAGAGAGGCAGGCAGAGAGAGAGAAGGGAGGAAGCAGGCTCCCTGCTGAGCAGAGAGCCTGATGCGGGGCTCGATTCCAGGACACTGGGATCATGACCTGAGCTGAAGGCAGAGGCTTTAACCCACTGAGCCACCCAGGCGCCCCTAATTGATTGATTTTTAAACGTTAATCCAATATTGTATTCTTAGACTAAATTTGGGCAATAATGATGTGTTACTGTTTTATCTTTATAATGTATTACTAGTTCAGTTTACTAATGTTTTGCTAAGGATTGCTTTATCTGTGTTCATGAGGGATATTGGTGTGTGTGTGTGTGATATCTTTGTCAAGTTTTAACATCAGTAATGTTGATCTTACAAGCTGGAAATTGTTCTCTTTTCCTCTATTTTATTTTATTTTATTTTATTTTATTTTATTTTTGTGTTAAATTGATGTTATTTCTTAAATGTTTGATAGAATTTATCAGTGAAACCATCTGGACCTACACTGTTTTGTGGGAAGCTTTTCAATTATTTATTCACTTAAATAGATATAGGATTATTCAGACATTTTATTTCAATTTTGGCATGTTGGATTTTTTCAAGGAGGGTGTCTGATGCATCTAAACTGTCAAATATGTTACTATAAAGTTGTTCATATTCTCCTAATAACCTTTTAATGTCTGTGGCAATGTAATTTATAAAAAATGCTTGTATTAGTATGGTAGCAAACGTTTATATGGTACTTATTTCATACTTTTCACTTTATAAATAATAACTCTTTTAATTCCCACAGCGATTGGTGAGGTAGATAATGTTATCGTCTCTGTGTTCTAGATGAAAAAACAAACCAGAATTAAACTAAGAGAGTTAAGGTGCCTTGCTCAAGATCACAGAGCTGGTCTATTAAGGGCTTAAATTATAATCCACGTGGTCTGAGTCTAGAATCCTTTTTTCTTGACTACTGTTTACTTTGCATTTCTTAAATGACAGATACCTGTTCTTTTCTTCTTATGGAATTTTGCTGTTTTCTTTCTGGTGCTCCTACCACCTTTATTTCACTGGTAGAAATGTTTACTTCTGGTATTATTAATTAGAACTTGGAATGCCTTTCCCCATAAAAACATTATATATGATGGATATACATGCTTGAAATATTGTCTTTTTTAAAGAACTTATTTATTTATTAGACAAAAGGAGAGAGCAAGTGGTGGGGGGCAGAGGGAGAGAGAGAATCTCAGTCAGACAACCTGCTGAGTGAAGAGCTTGATGTGGTGCTCGATCTCAGGACCCTGAGATCATGGCCTGAGCCAAAATCAAGAGTTGGACACTTAACTGACTGAGCCACCCAGGTGCCCCTTGAAATATTATTTTTAATACTCATCTTCAGTCACATCATATGTTAAAAAGTCTTCTGGGGCTTCCCCGGGAAGTTCACTACAATTTATAATGTAAAACATGGTTTCTCTGTGAAATACTAGAAGATACTTATTTTAAATACACTTACTTAAAAGGTTAAACTTCAGTTATATGGAAATTTTACTTTTTGGAATCCCTTAATGATTTAAATTTACTGAGGCTAAATCATTAATTTTCAGAAGACAAATAGTAAGATTAATTTGTACACATTTTGTTTTACTTTCATTAATTTGTCAATTAATGTCTTTCAGGGTTATTCAAATGCTCAGAAGAATATTCTTCTTCAGGTGGATCAGAACTGTGTTCGCAATTCTTATGATGTCTTCTCTTTGCTGCGGTAAGAAACTTCCTAGACCTCCTGCATTTTCTAAAGAATCTTCCTCATTTTGAGTTTGTGACATTTCTGTGTGAGAAAATGTATGGGAGCTTTAGAAGCTGTTATTCAGGCTTAACATTTTTTAGTGAGAGCTTCATAAATTTTGTAGCTACAGTGATTTAACTTTATCTCTTTCACAAAGCCTTTGGAACACCATTTCCTTTCTCTGGACAGTGGGAGAGAATGATTGGAAGCCAATGATCTTAAAACAGGGACATGAGCTGTTTCTGGTTTTCTGTACTGTAAAGAGCAGCAACCAGAGGTACAAAATTTAGGCTTATCAAAATCTTAACAACTACGGTATTACTAGAAAAGCCCTCCAATAGCCCCAGACATGGCTTAGAGTTCTGACCTGCTGTTCATCTTAAAAGAATCATGTTTGGCAAGGCAAAGGAGCTTTGCATGAATCTCATGCTCAGAGGCTTAACTAACTGCCTGAACTCTGTATTTTCATAATGTCTGGGCTTAATTTTGAAACATTTCTAAATTTGTTTTTAATTTTCGATGTGGTAGATCATCAAGGACATTTTCCCAGGAGACAGGCAACCAAAATAAATGCAATTCAAAATAAAGGTAACAGTGACACTCAGCCTGTGTTCACCCTACTCAGACAGATGGTTCATTGAAATTTGATTTTGGCAGTATTTTTCTAATGTTTACATAACACATCATAAATTTCAGACCTTTAGACAACTTCAGTATATCTACTAGAGGAAGAGTCCAGAAGGATGGTTGGACTCTTGTCCAATTGGATGATTGTTTATTTTATAAACATTACGAAATGGACCTTTTCTTTGCAAATCTTGAATCTTCTTATACTTGATGATAAAGTTTGGTCACATGACCTGTGTAAATTGCTCTTAAGAGAAAATCATTTCAACTAAAGTAACCACAGACATTTGATGACTTTTGATTCTTATCTGAGCCGTACTTTCACTTTGACTTTTTAGGATATGTAAGAGAACGCACAGGACTTAGTAATTGGATGGTGGAGAGAGAAAGCAGGAGGTGTCAAAATATATAACTCGTATTTTTGAGTCTATTCAGTTTGAGACTACATTGAGTTTTAAATATTGCAAAGAGGACATGTACAGAAATAGTTTGAAATGTGAGTAAACCACTAATATTTCTTGACCTGTTTTCCTCATGAAATGAGGGTATGAATTTCACTATTTTAAAGATACTGTCCGAGTGTGAGATGATGTGATCTTACTAGAGAAATCAGTAGAATCAAAAGAAAAGGAAATAGGAAGTCAGTGAAAAGAGGAGAACTGGGGAAAAATTGCATCATAGACTCTAAAGGAATAGAGATTCAAGCAGTGTTGAGTGCTCTGTGATGAGACAGGAATATAAGGACTGAAGAAGTGCTGTAGAATCTTGGGAAATAATGTGGTATAATAGAGAATGCTTTGGTTAACTTGACCCTGACTTCAGTTGTCCCTGGTTTATCAGAATTCATTTAACGTTTCTGATTCTTCCAAAAGGTAGAGGCAGTAATATTTTAAGTTTGTGTAACTTACGAGCATTTCCATATTTGCTGTCTTACACTCTTTGAAGTTTTTTGTGTTTAGACATGAGGGATCAGCCTTTGTCTTCAGTGTAGAAGCTGAGGCCAAGAGGCGTTACGGGATTTATCTTGAGAGCACACAGCGAGTAAGAGCCAGACTAGAGGTTGGTGTGAAGTTTTCCCGGAAGCAGGTTTTGCAGGTCCTTTTCAGAGTCTCAATTACCTTCCTAGATTGGTGGTTACAAGGTAGTTATAAGGTACACATAGCATAATGACAGAGAAGATTTTCTGAAAATCACAGAACCCTTCATAAATGCAAAATCATTGGGGGAATTTGGTAGTTAGTGCTCAGTTATTTAACATTGATTCTTGAAATGATATGTCTCTTGGGGGTCTCATTTCTAGGGTGCTTTCCAGATTCCTCAGGTGTGTTAGCAGTTTGATTTGCCTTATTTATTAGCAGTGGCCTTATCATTAGCATTGTGTGTATCATTTATAGCTGGTAACATAGATGTACTCTTTTGAACCAGATCAAGTATCCATTTACCAACCAATTTACCAGAGCCCAGAGAATTACTCTGGAACTAGAAACTTGATACTGTGTAGTCATCAACATTAATGAGTAACATGGAACTTCCTTTGATAATTCTCTTAGACATTAGTAAGGAGTAACCACCATCTATCTGTTTGCTAAATCAAAAGCTCTTCTTATCTCACAGTTCTTGGCATGGTTTATGCTTGCTGGTAAACTTAATTTTGTGCTGATCAATTCATTCATTTTCCCTTCTTTAATTCAGGTAACATTGTACCTAGATGGGAGTAATTTTTAAAAATATACCTTCTCTTTCCTTGATGCTTTTTTTGGTGTGTGAAATTGTTACTTGATCTGTAATTTTATATGAAAACACAGAGTCTGAATTCTTTAATATCACTTAACTTCACAGAATTCTCAGTGCCATTTGGAATCAGGACTAGAATCCTAGTCTCTTGAGTCTGTTTTTTTGAAAGTATATTCTAGTTAGTAATTTTCACTGTGTTATTGTGCCACTAGGATGCATTATTTCCTTCCACTTTTTATAATGTGAATGTTACAGAAAAAATAAGAAGTCTTGACTGGGGCAGGGATTTTGCAACACCCACGACCCGAGCCTTAGAACCCCTTCAGGAGGATGTGTTGTATACCGTTTTTAAGAATACAGTGACCTGAGGTTTTATTCAGATTTTTCTGCCGGTAGTTAAAAGAATGTAGGCTGATTTCAGTTTTACCAAAATAATAGTAGGTCTTTCCAAATTTACATTCAGTGTGTGCAGTGGTAATTACATTTTGCTTCTTTAACCCTTGGAAATTCCTGGATTAAGGGTTAGTTTTCATGTAAGCAGACATTTAATTAGGAGCCACTTTACTCCTTACATTTTGACTCATTACCCTTGAGTTAGGATGCTCACCACAAGGTGTCAATGTTGCTCTGTAACTGGCACTTGAAATTTCATTTATTTTATGGTTTTAAAGTGAGAAAAGTTGGGTTATAAATTACAAGTGGGAATTTATTTTTAGAAGTTAACTTTTTTTTTTCTCTTTCATTCCTTCTAGGTTAAGGAGTTTCAAGGCTCATTAGATAACTTTCTCCTTTTGGTTTTGATGATTTTATTTAATCCTATTGGTGATACAGAGTTATTGAAAGCTTAGAAAGAGAAGGAGTGACATGGTCGGGTGTGCAATTTAGATTTCTAACTGTGGGGACTGTGTGGAATCAGTGGGATGGAGCTGGAAGCAGGAGACATCTGTAATCCTGTCTGTTCTCTGAGATTGAAAGATTACTTTTGATTTTTAAAAGGTCATTTTTTCCCCTTTCATACTTCTTCAAAAAGGTAGCTCTGCTACAGTGAGATTAAGTGAGAATAATTCAGGTTTTCTTCTAGGGCAGTTTTTATTGCCCCTTCCCCCTTCTTGACATGTCCTACTTTTGCCACATTGAAGAAGTGGAAATATGGTGGAGAATCATGGGCCCTCCACCTGGGTTCCAGTCCTAACGCTGTCATATCATATGCCCATAACTGGATGTAAGACTTCATGGCTCAAACTACTTTTGTAAAATGGCAATTATATTTATCTCAGAGGGGTGTTATGAGAAGTAAGGTAAAATATTTGAAGGATCCTAGGACAGCTACTGGCATATGGTAGACATTCAGTACATAATAGTTTTTGTTTGCTCCTTTCCCTCCCCCATCATAGAATTCATGTTTCTTTTTTTATGTTAGCATTAGTTTTTTCAATTTCCAGCTTAATTTCTCTTTCTTTTCTTGCCATTCTAGACTACCACCCCTGCTTTTAGCCTTACTTTTATTAATCCTGAACAATCATGATAAAATTATTTAATGGGTGTATGTCTTTTCTCCCTAATGACATTGAAAACTTCTTGAAGAAAGGGATTATTTCATATGACTATATTTTTTTCCTCTCTATCTTCCTGACAATTGATGGTTATATTGGAATTCCCGTGAATGCTGTTGTGATCCTGGAGCCGCACGTCCTGTGGACTGGATCCTACAACCCTTCTGCTTTACTCTTTCTCCCTGAGTACTCTCTTCCATTACCACAGCTTCACCCAACACAGCCACATGTTAGTAACTCTCAAACCTATATGTCTAGTTCCTTCCCTTCTTTTGGATTTCTGATCTGTATTTTCCAGTGACTGTTAGACATTAATACTTTCATGTTCTGTAGGAATCTCATCCCTAACATGTCCCGAGTTAGATTCGTTGGTGTTATTCTCCTCTTCCTTTTCTTTTCCCTGTATGTCTCATGTCCTATATGTCATCTTTTCAAGCACCCAAGTGAACATACCCTTCTTTGTTCTCATCTCTATTTTCTGGGACTATTTCTTGACCTCCTAACTAGTCTCCTTACTACCAGTTTTTCCTTCATGTAATTGATAGCTATTGTTTATTGAGCAATTACTTTGTGCCGGGAACTTTTTTTTACTGCTTTACATTAGTTTTTCTAATTTTCACAGCAACTGTTTCTATCCTATTTACAGATGAGGAAGTTGAGGCACAGAGTAGTTGAGCAGCTTAGACGAGATCTCACAAGTAGTTCCTCTTAGCCTGTATTCAGGTCCGGAAAGTCTGGCTCCTAAGCCTGTATTCTTAACCAGTATATTTTACTGCCTTCTGATCTTTTATATTGCTTTGGTACATTTTATCTGCTGCACTGCTGCCAGAGTAACCTTTAAAAAAATGTATCTGTTTTGTCATTTATTGGGCCTAGAGATCTTTGAGCCATCACATACAGGATGAAGCAAACCCTCTTAATGTGATAATCAAAGGACATTGTTCTGAACACTCTATAGGGACTAGTGTCCTTACTTTAAGTCCTCCTACCACTGCCTGTGCAATTAATAGCTAGTATTATATTGAGTACATACTGTGTTGTAATTAGCTATTCATTGTCTGATTTTCTGTCCTCTCAGCGCCCCCAAACTGAGGGCTCCTTTAGGCAAGAATCTTTTGTTTATTGGTCTCTGTAGTAATCCTGTCACAGTGCCTATCATATATATTAAACAGATAATAAATGGTCTTTTGATTTGATCAAACTGAACTAATCTTCAGGTTACAGAGGACTAGCATTTTGTTGTTCTAGTTAATTGGTTTGCATCTTGCAAAATGAGGGTCATAAAAAATTTCTAGGCTGTTACTTAAAAAGTGTTGAAAGTATAATCAGATCTGTGAACCTTCAGCTGCCTCTTTTCTTTCTGCCACTGCCCTCCACATAACATCTGGTGAGATTTCAAAACTTTGTGACTTTTAATCTTACTCCTTATGTGGATTTTTCTGGAAGAGCTTTATCTGGCTGTCTGGAGGTAAACTGTTCCCGCCTTCTCTGCTTTGATAGAAAATACTTTCTCCTTTAAAATTTCAATTTTAAAAGGGAAATGCTTTACATCAAATACATTATTCTCCAGATAATGTGTAGAAAACAGATGGGATGATATATATAAGGGCATAACCTCTGTCCATATAAATTTTGGATGTGATAATCAACTTTGGGTTGTAGAGAGAGTTTTTCCCTAACCTTGCCTGGTGAGCTCTCTGTGGTAGTTACGAGTATAGAAAATATGGCTAAAATGCAGCTGTAAGCAAAAGATGTCACAGAATTTATGTTCTAAAACTCATATCTTGCCATTCGTAGTGGCGACTAGGCTCTTACTTAGGGTCTCATGAAGGGGTGTGCTCATTTAAAAAAAATGCTTTCATAAGCGTGAGGGTGTGCGCATTAAAAAAATATATTTTATTTATTTATTTTAGGGAGAGAGAGCATGTTTTTGTGAGCGGGGAGCGGTGACAGGGGAATGGAGTTGCGAGGAGGGGAAGAGGGAATCTCAAGCAGGCTCTGTGCTGAGCACGGAGTCCGATCTGGGGCTGGATCTCATGACCCTGAGATCTTGACCTGAGGCAAAACCAAGGGTTGGGTGCCTAACTGACTAAGCCACCCAGTGACCCTCTGTGCTCGTTTTTTTTAATAAATTAGAAGGAGAATTAAGAGGATTACTGTTAAAGTAGACACAGTGACAACAAAGAGAAGTGAAAGCTTGTTGGTAGTTTGCTCTGTTTGTGATTTACTGTTTGATTCTGGAGCATAATTGGGTGGTAAATCATATTAGCTACTGTCTTACCTTTAAAGTCACTGTGTTTGGGCTTGTAAATAGCAGTGTCACTACTTCATGTAAAACGAGGGCGGAGAGAAATAGTCCAACTGTAAAGAGAGACAGGGTAAGTGAAAAAGCACAGCTAGATTCCCTCTTTGTGTAGGTGTCAGTCCTTCACCAGGCACATCTCCGTGGTGCAGTTTGTAACTGAAGTTAATAATGAGAAGTACTGGGCACCTGGGTGGCTCTGTGGGTTAAGCCTCTGCCTTCTGCTCAGGTCATAGTCTCAGGGACCTGGGATTGAGCCCCACATCAGGCTCCCTGTTCAGCGGGGAGCCTGCTTCCCTCCCCCCCCTCACCCCCCCGCCTGCCTCTTTGCCTCTTTGTGATCTCTCTCTCTCTCTGTCATATAAATAAATAAAAATCTTAAAAAAAAATAATGAAAAGTACCAAGTGAACCATGTTAGTTTTAGCTAATGCTATCTCTGTGTAACAAATGAGGAAACTGAGGCACAGAAAGGTGACATGACTTGCCCAGCACCACAGTACAAGTTGGTGTCAAAGCAGGTTTGAATAAAGGTCTTCTGGGCTTGGGGTATGTGCTTTTCTCCATTATGCCACGTTGATGCCAAATCATCAGTAGAATAAAAAGGTGTGATTATTTGAGCCTGGGTCAGAAAACAGGGGCACGTGTAAGTTTTAGAAAGGTTTTCACTCAAAATTTATAATGAAAAAGTTTTGGTATTTACTGTAAGTTTTGGTTAAACAAAGACAGTATTAATGTGTAAGAGCACATTTTATTCTTATTCATCATTCTCTCCCCACGTACACACAAATATGTATACATACACATAAATACACTTAAACATACATGTATTTAGAAAAATAGAATTATAACAAAATATGGAAGTTATTTTAGGTGCAGTTTAAAAAAATTTTTTTATTATGTTAGCCACTGTATAGTACACCATTAATTTTTGATGTAGTGTTCAAAGGTACAATTTTTCCCCCCATCTTTTTACATTTTAATTTTTCTTCTTCCTTAAGCCCTTCTCCCACACTACACTGTCAAAAAAGCACAAACCACAGCTTGAATGTTTGTCATCCCTCTTCCCCTCATCCATATGTTAAACTCCAATCCCCAGTGTGATGGCATATTTGGAGGTGGGGCTGTGGGGTCTGTGCTCAGAATGGGGATTAGTGTCCTTATAAAAGAGGCCCTAGGGAAATCCCTGCTGCTTCACCTCCTGAGGTTATAGTGAAAAGACTGTCTGTGAACCAGGAAGCAGGCTCTCACCGGACACCAACCAAGCTGGTACCTTGATATTGGACTTCCCAGCCTCTAGAACTGTAAGAAATGCATTTCTGTTTATGACCCACCCAGTCCATAGTATTTTGTTATAGCAGCCTGAACTAAGATAGCTCCCAAACACAAAACACATGTCCACATGATCCATAGTCACTAATTCACCCATGTTAACAATTTAATGTGTATCTGTCTCTATTTTTTTCCCATGGTCTTTATGTATATGTCATAGATTTTAGTATAGACACATAAACATATATATGTATGTGTGTTAGGAGGTTTAATTGCTGTTTTACAAAATTGGAGTGGATATTATATATCTGACTCTACATACTATTTTTCTTTTCTTTTTTTAAGTTTATTGTATACTATATGGTATTTTATTACATCAGTTCTTTGGCT